>NW_027140733.1:0-61541 GCF_036365525.1 Heterodontus francisci | reverse complement strand
TCCCATTTTTAACATAACTAATTGCCTCTGTGAATATTACCCTCTAATTCTACCCATCGCCCCCACTGTAAACACCCCCCCTTTCTAAATGACCAACCTCTCCTGCAAAACCCCCCTCTCCTAAATCCTACTCTGTATCCTCTCTCCTTTGAACAGCACACCGCTGTATAACTGCCCTCCCATCAACCCCTCGCACCCAAAACCCCGTGTAATTCCAACCTCCATCACTTTCCTGGCTTTGGCTCCATCTCCTGGCAGTCTTTCATTCACTGTCGTTCCAGTCCAGATAAGCCGCTGGAATTCGATCAAATGGCTCCTACACACCCGGCAACTTTAACACATGCCTGGCCAATGGGAGGGCCGTGCATAGACCAAGAATCAGCAGAGGCTCATTGGCATTCGGAGCCCTTAATGCACAGCAAGATCCCTGCACGGGACACATCCCTCTCTGCAGAAAGGCGACTCACCTGTTCTCCTTATCGGCTTCAGGGAATTGAATAGAGGGAGAAACACACAAACACTTATTGGCTTCGGGACAGGAGGAGGACATTCAGCGCTTTGAGCCTGTCCTACCAATTTTAGATCCTGGCTGATCTGTCCCTTCCCCCATTGAGCCACAAGAAGACAGGCAGAGACAGTCGGGAAGAAGATACACGGAGACACAAAGAAACACTGGGCTGGACTTGGACTTGGTGGGTGCTAGTCGTGCAAACCATGATGGAGCAGGTGTGGAGATATATGGTGGTGCAGAAAGAGAGAATGCAGCAGCGATGTAGATATTGAGAAAGATCGCAGACAAGGAGAGAGACACAGAGACTGAAAGATTTGGAGGGGCAAAGATACATAGTAAGATCTGTTTACAGAATAGAGAGGGGTGTCCCAGGGCGAGGGGAAATGCAGAAATAATGTGGCAGGAAAGGAGAAGCAGAGATGGAAAGATTCAGGGATTTGGAAGTTTGTGAGAGAAGAAATGAACTGAGAGAGAGTGAGTGACAGATAAAGATGCAGAGAGTCGCAGAAAGAGAATGAAATGGAAACTTGTGGGACTCCAGAGAGGGGCTGAGATAGAAAGCATGTTGAGAGATACAGAGATAGGGATTTAAAGATGTGAAGAGATAGAGCTAGGAACAAGGAGGAAGGTGCAGGGAACAAGTTGCAGCAAGAGATGGAGAGAGGGAAATCTATGGGATCTTGACTGTTCTGGAGCTGCGCTTCCCAAACTATTTCCTTCGGAGCGCCCTGCAGCGCCGTCCCTTGTAAAAAAATCCACAGACCCCGAAAACTCAAAATCAAAATACTGTCAATGCTGGAAATCTGAAATAAAAACCGTGTTGGAAATACTGAACATTTCCATCACTTTGTTTTCTATCAACCCCGAAAACGCACAGACTTTTTTTCTGTATCTAGAAATACATTTGACATAGAACATAGAACATAGAACATACAGCACAGAACAGGCCCTTCGGCCCACAATGTTGTGCCGATCCTTTGTCCTCTGTCAAGTACAATTTAATCTATACCCCATCATTCTCCTTTATCCATATACCTATCCAAAAGCCTTTTGAAAGTCCCTAAAGTTTCTGACTCAACAACTTCCCCGGGCAAGGCATTCCATGCCTCGACCACTCTCTGGGTAAAGAACCTTCCCCTGACATCCCCCTTATATCTCCCCCCCTTCACCTTAAATTTATGACCCCTTGTAACGCTTTGCTCCACCCGGGGAAAAAGTTTCTGACTGTCTACCCTATCTATTCCCCTGATCATCTTATAAACCTCTATCATGTCACCCCTCATCCTTCTCCGTTCTAATGAGAAGAGGCCTAGAATGTTCAGCCTTTCCTCGTAAGACTTATTCTCCATTCCAGGCAACATCCTGGTAAATCTCCTCTGCACCCTCTCCAAGGCTTCCACATCCTTCCTAAAATGAGGCGACCAGAACTGCACACAGTACTCCAAATGAGGCCTTACCAAGGTCCTGTACAGCTGCATCATCACCTCACGGCTCTTAAATTCAATCCCTCTGCTAATGAACGCTAACACCCCATATGCCTTCTTCACAGCCCTATCCACTTGAGTTGCAACTTTCAATGATCTATGCACATAGACCCCAAGGTCTCTCTGCTCCTCCACATGCCCAAGAACCCTACCGTTAACCCAGTATTTTGCATTCATGTTTGTCCTTCCAAAATGGACGACCTCACACTTTTCAGGGTTAAACTCCATCTGCCACTTTTCAGCCAAGCACTGCAACCTATCCAAGTCCCTTTGCAGTGACAATGACACATATATATTTATCATTATTTGCCTCTCTGATTAAAGCTCCTGCCTGAGAATTCCACGTGCCAAAAAAGTTATCCCTCTGCATCATCAAAACTGCAGCTTCCGAAAAGATTCTCCCTTGGAATAAAATAAATAAAATTGATTCAAACAAAGCAAAGCATTTTTGAACATAAATAAAACACAGCAAGAGCCCAGGGCTCTTTCTCTCACTCACTAACATAAAACAATCTCTCAGTGACTCCCCATCTTACAAGCACATCCCCCGATACAGAGCCAGAGAATGGGAAGTGATTGGAATGTGAAACAGGGTTTGAGGAGCTGAGTACCTGCCCATTGTACTGTTAATCCAGGGACCAGAGCCAGCTCTGAGCAGAGACATGACAGGCTGCTTCCTGATGACCTGCAAACTTTTCACTCTAAACCCCACTGTGTAGAACATTGCTGCAATTTACAGACATTTGCAGCAATCAGCTCCAGTCTGTTCCCAGATACTGTGAAATTATCTCTTTAAACTAAGATGAATGTGCCAACATTCTCTGCAGGGGCTCGGAGCTGGGCAGTGACTAAACACTGCAGACCCCCATGAGCCAGTGTGTCTCCCTCTGTGTTTACAATGTCATTTCCAGCTGTCGCTCTCTATCTCTCTCTCTATCTCCCTCCCCACCTCCTCCCCCACTCCCCCGCCCACAGGGACAGTCAGTGAGTGGGTCTGTTATTTAAGTATCTCCACTGGGATAGTCGCTGAGTGGGTCTGTTATTATAGTATCTCCAAAGGGAGTGTCACTGAGTGGGTCTGTTATTATAGTATCTCCACAAGGAGAGTCAGGGAGTGGGTCTGATATTTTAGTATCTCCACTGGGATAGTCACTGAGTAGATCTGTTATTATAGTATCACCACTGGGAGACGAACTGAGCGCATCTCTTATTATGGAATCTCCACCGGGAGAGTCAGTGAGTGGGCCTGTTATTATAGTATCTCCACAGGGAGAGTCAGTGAGTGGGTCTGTTATTATAGTATCTCCACAGGGAAAGTCACTCAGTGGGTCAGTTATTATAGTATCTCCACAGTGAGAGTCACTAAGCGGGTCTGTTATTATAGTATCTCCACAGGGAGAGTCACTGATCGGGTCTGTTGTTATGGCATCACCACAGGGAGAGTCACTGAGAGGGTCTGTTATTATGGTATCTCCACTGGGAGAGTCACTGAGTGGGTCTGTTATTATAGAATCTCCACAGGAAGAATCACTGAGTGGGTCTGTTACTATAGTATCTCCACAGGGAGAGTCATTCCCGTTCTCTGAACATGCATTCTTTTGCATCATAATGCAGATGGTGCAACAAAACCCAGCTGTTGAAGGAAGATCTGTTCTGGAAGAGCCAGTGGGAATCAGCTCTCCAGAATCCAACTCAGCGTCAACCACAGTTTAGTTCATCACCTCTTTGAGCACATCGGGGACTCTGCTGCCCTTGTCCTATTGGAGAGGTCAATTACCAGTGGGCACAGATTTAAGGTTGATCGGTAGAAGGATTTGAGGGGACAGGAGGAAAATCTTTTTCACCCAGAGTGGGTGTCTGGAATTCACTGCCTGGAACAGTGATGGAGGCAGAAATCCTCAACTGATTTAAAATGTGCATGACATGCATCTGAAATGCTGTAACCAGCAAGTCTACGGACCAGGAGCTGGAAGGTGGGATTAGATTGGGTGGCTTTTATTTTTGTGATGAGTGCAGACACGATGGGCTGAATGACCACCATCTGTGTCTCTGAATGTGTGGCCATTGCTCGGCAATGGTGTTTGAATGTTGCCCATTTTGATAAACTGGTGGTATTTCACACTTATTATCTTGGCTTGGAGTTTGGAATCTCCCTGTCCGTGAAGTCATGGTCAACCCAATCCTTGAACATAGGGGCCATTAACATCGAATGGACTGCTTAAATTTCAGTATGCTTTCTCCAGACTGGTCCAGACATGATGATGGCTTCTGTCTCCAGCAGTCACTGTGTATAATTCTCAGTACAGGGGAAGTCACGTGACCTCTTATTCCATTTTGTCTTATATCAAAAGTGTGCCAATTTTGGAGTTTAATTCACCATTCACTTTATAGTTCATATTTACCCCTTGCGTGAGCGTGACAACAGATACGTATAATGGAAATCTTCCAAACAAACATACGATAAGCGAGTGTGAAATGCCTCAAAACAAATAAAAACAACTTTCTGCTCACACACACCTCCTTTTGCTCTGCGCATTTCCAGAAATCTAAAGTGTCATTGATATGATAGGATTAAATCAGGCATGGAAATTAGGGAGAGTCCTTAAAATATTTGGATTGCAGCATTTTTTGCTTCAATTAATTCTCGATTCCTTTCCCATCACTCCCTCTCTAGTGTGGCAAAGAAAAAGCCACTCCAAAGATCATCACCATTTGCACAATATATGAAAAAAGACATGAGGACAGAAAGTGCTGGAAATACTCAGCAGGCCTCGCAACATCTGTGGAGAGTAAAACAGAGTTAACGTTTCAGGTCTGATGTTCAGCACTGCCTGATTTTATTTCGATTTCCAGCATCGACATTATTTAGCTATTATTATGCTGATGAAGGAGTTTAGGCATCGGCTGTGAGGTATGATTCAGTGAATATGACTATGTCAGGCTGCTGCTTGATTAGTTTGTGGGACAGCTCTCCTCATTTTGGCACATGTCCTCAGATTTTAATGAGGAGGACGTTCCAGGGTTGATGAGGCAGGGTCTGCCTTTGTCATTTCCAGTGCCTAAGTCAATGCCAGGTGGCCTGTCCAGTTTCATTCTTCACTGACAGTTTGATACAATTGAGAGGGTTGTTCAGCCATTTCAGAGGACAGTTAAGAGTCAACCATATTCCTGTGGGTCTGGAGTCACATGTAGGCTAGACCGGGTAAGGACAGAAGTTTCCCTCCCCTGAACGGCCTTAGTGAATTAGATGTTTTTTTTTTATGATAATCCAGTTGTTTCATGGTCACCATTACTGAAACGAGCTTTTAATTCCAAATTTATTAATTGAATTTAAATTCCCTGAACGACCATGGTGGGATTTGAAGTACTGTCTCTGGAGCATTAGTCCAGGCCACTGGATTGCTAGCCAGGAACATTGCTATGCTGCCATTCCCTGATGCAGCAAGGTTGGTAGAATGTCATCTGTATGACACAGCAGGATTTACAATGAAGTTCACTGAACATTCTTTAGTTGGGGTGGTGTGGATGTGTGCATATATAACAGGGCGGCACAGTGGCGCAGTGGTTAGCACCGCAGCCGCACAGCTCCAGGGACCCGGGTTCGATTCCGGTTACTGCCTGTGTGGAGTTTGCAAGCTCTCCCTGTGTCTGCGTGGTTTTTCTCCGGGTGCTCCAGTTTCCTCCCACAAGCCAAAAGACTTGCAGGTTGATCGGTAAATTGGCCATTATTAATTGTCACTAGTATAGGTAGGTGGTAGGGAAATATAGGGACAGGTGGGGATGTTTGTTGGGAATATGGGATTAGTGTAGGATTAGTATAAAATGGGTGGTTGATGTTCGGCACAGACTCGGTGCCAGAAGGGCCTGTTTCAGTGCTGTATCTCTAATCTAAAAAAAAACCTCACTACTGAAAGAAAAAAACTCTCTGAAGTGCCCAGATTTGTTTCCGACATTGGAGTAGGTGCAAATGTTATCATCAAAACAAGCAAGTCGATTAAAAGCCACTTTGCAGATGTTCTGGAACATCAACAGTGGGCAGATCGCAATGACTCCTTAGTCTGCTGACCCAGACATTTCAGGTGAGTATAGAGATTTAGTAACAGTCTCCTATTACAGCAATAAAAACACAGCAAACTGCACTGGATTGATATATCAGAAAACATTACAAAAAGCTCAATAGAATGCCTCGAATGACTTTGATTGGCGTCTGGGACGCTTGATGTTAAAGTACATCATTTTATCATTCAATATTGTGTTCTGAAAAGGAAAAGAAGAAAGAAAATAAATCAGAGGTGTGCGACGAGGGAATATATTCACTAGAAATAACTAATTATTGCTTTTCCTCTCTTTAGTGCAAGGAACCAGTTTCGAATATCAACCATAAGGCCCAGGTGATCTTGGACAGTGAAGTCAGCAGTTCAAGCAGGAGTCTCTGGACTGCAACATGGTGGGTTTCCTGGCCAACTTTCCTCACCCGATCCCAGAGATGCCGAGACTAATTCAAGGACTTTTATTGTTATTGCAGTGAACAGTAGCAACCTCAGCAGACACTGGGCCTTTGTGGATTGTATAACTGCTTTCTCTTACCCTTCCTTACACCCCTGAAGTGCCTTAGGATGTTTCTCTACATAAAAAGGTGCTAAATAATTGCGAGTTTCTGCAGCTCACTGGATAACCCATACAGGGATGGAGGCTTGGGGGTAAACACTCCAATTTTTTTAGACTTCAGAATGTTCCAAAGCACTTTTCAGCCAATCAAGTACTTTTTGAAGTGTCATCATTGAATGTAGGAAACGCAGTAGTCAATTTATGCCTAGCAACGTCTCACTAAGAACAATGAAATAATGACCAGTTCGTCTGATTTTGAAGGTGTTGGATAAGGAATAAATCTTGTTCAGGAAACAAGATGCTTCCCTGCTCTTCCATCAAATAGTGCTATGGCATCTTTTACACTATCTTGAGGGCATGCACAAAAAGAAACTTTCAAACAATAGAGACTGAAACCAACAGTATAAATGTGATTTCGAGAAATAAAACTTTAAATGATTCTGTTCTCTAAATCCTGCCTGAAAAGTGGCAAGAGATGAGTGTACGACTGTTGTGAAAAGAATAGGCATCAGTGCAGCTACGGATGTAACAAACAACGTGGACAAAAGGGGACCTGCAGATTTGGTGTACTTAAATTTCCAAAAGGTATTAAATGGGCTGCCACATCAAAGGTTAATACACAAAATAAGAGTTCATGTTGTCGTGGGTAACATATTAGCATGGATAGAGGATTGGTCGGCTGACAGGCAGCCGAGAGTAGGAAGGAGTGGGTCATTTTCAGGTTGGCAGCATTTGACTAGTGGAGTGCCAGGGAGAATCAATGTTGGGGCCTCAACTATTTACAATCTACATCAATAACCTGGATGTAGGGACCTAATCTGGGGGAGCTAAATTTGCAGATAACACAAAGATAGCTCAGCGGGTAAGTTGTCAAGAGAACATGAAGGTGGAATTTTAAGCTGGTGGTGGGGGGCTAGACATTCGGGGAAACTGATACTGAAATCCCCACATCGCCTCTTGTATGGAAGGCACGCCGAATTTCGTTCTAATCAGACACTTAACTTGACTGAGGATGGCCTTCCTTACGATTTAGGACCCCGTCGAAGGTCCAACCTTGCCGAGCCGCTGGCCAATCAGAGGCCAGCAGCTGCAGTGCCACCGTGCAGGCGGTGACTGCTGCTATAGCTGCAGTCACCAGACATTGAGAAGCGGTGCAGGAACCAGTCTCAAATTAGGTCAGGGCAGGAGGAGTCTTGCAGGGTGGGGGGTCACAGGGGTGGAGGGTCAGCAGCAAGGGCAGCGTGGTGGTCTTCAGTGGGACCCCCTTCCTGATGACTGGTTCCTCATTCAAGCACCAAGTGGTTTTGAATGAGGGACTCCCACCACTGCACCCCACACCCCCACCCTGCAGCCATGAAACAGCCAGCACGAATTTTCACGCCGTGCTTCCCGTGCGCTGACAGGGCTGCCCATCACATGGGTAATTGCGTCTGCGACAAGAGGAGGCCCTAGTTACCTAGTTAAGGGTCTCAATTGGCAGTGGGGCGGGAAGGCCGTTCACAGACCTTCCCGTCCGGAATAAATGTTAGTAGATGCTGGATCATGGCGGAGTGCCCTCGCCTCCAAACCACCGCAGGGGAGTGCATAAAATCCCCGCCCCCCAGAGAGTGTACTAAGGGATATAGATAGGTTAAGTCAGTGGGCAGAAGTTTGGAAAATGGAGTATAATATGGGAAAATATGAACTTGCCCACTTTGGCAGGAAGAATAGAAAGGTAGAATATTATTTAAATAGAGAGAAAATGCAGTGCTGTACAGTACAGAGGGGTCTCTGTGTCCTGGTACTTGACTAACAAAAGGTTAGTATGCAGGCACAGCAAGTTATTAGGAAGGCAAATGGAATGTTGTCATTTATTGCAAGGAGAATAGAAGATAAAAGTAGGGAAGTTTTGCTGCAGCTGTTCCGGGGATTGAGTAAGACCACATCTGGAGTACTGTGTACAATTTTGGTCTCCTTATTTAAGAAAGGATGAAATTGCATTAGAAGCAGTTAAGAGAAGGTTCACTTGACTGAACGTTCATCCATTGGAGTTTAGAAGAATGACAGGTGATCTAATTGAATCATATATGATCCTGAGAGGACTTGACAGGGTGGGTACTGGAAGGATGTTTCTCCTTATGGGTGAGACTAGAACTAGTGGACAGTGTTTAGAAATGACGGGTCTCCCATTTAAGACAGAGTTGAGGAGTAATCCTTTCTCTCAGAGGGTCGTTAATCTGTGGAATTTGCTTCCTCAGAGAGCAGTAGAGGCTGGGTCATTGAATTTATTCAAGGCTGAGTTATATAGATTTTTGATAGACAAGGGAGTCAAGTGCTTTGGGGGCAGACAGGAAGTGTAGTTGAGGCCACATTCAGATAAGTCATGATCTTATCAAATGGAGGAGTAGTCTCGAGGGACCGAATGGCCTCCTCCTGTCCCTGATTCACATATTCGTATGTTTGACAGGGACACCAGGAGGGGAACCTGCCTGATAGGCAATAAAAGTGTAGGATTTTGCGTCAGTAGACACGAACGACATGCCTAGCCAGTGACGCCCACATCCCACGAACTATTAAAAAAAATCATTCAAGTCTCCCAACCCCCATGAAAATTCTGATAGATGGTCAGTCAAGATGCCAAAACCTAACTTTATCACAAGGACTGAAAATCGGTAATTACTGCCTTTAAGTTTGTGCTGCATTGTTTTATGAGCTCAAACAAAAAATCATGAGCAATGTATCATTCACTTCTTTGTTTTGACAAAGCGCTGGTGGATATAATGCTGTTGTTGTTTTTATGTCATCACATTTCAATCCAGTTAAGATAATGTTAGCAAAATAAACTGATAAATTTCAGCCACCCTGACAATCTTAGGAAGAAAAATTATGGAAAATCCATGCTTACAAAATTTCTAAAATAAAGGTCACCAGCTGTCAGTGCATTGCCTCCAACCTTTATAATGTGTGAGTATTTTGCCCTCTCGTGTTTCTTCCTCTTTTTCACAATTGATAATTCTTTCCATCTCTTCTGTCATAGAGGTACCAGGCTGTCAGCATCTCCTGCTTAGCTTTCCCTCTTCACACTCACCCCTTTAATTACCATCAAATCAAATTATTTCTACAAACTCTTAACTTTCCAGGTAACTCAATATCATGGTTTCCTTTTCAAAACTGACACTCCCCAATGATCCTCACTTTGAAAGGAATATCCAGAAACCTGGTTCTCCGCAGCATCACGTGTTCACTATATGGATACTCTGGGCTTCTCTCCACACTCCCTGAACTTCATCGCAATCCTCCCTGCACTCTGACCTCCTTGTTACTCCCTTCCCCCCAATTCACTACATGGTGAAACAGAAGAAGAAACAGTACCCATGATGGAAGGCAAGGTCTTGTCTTCCAGTATCTCCAATTCTTTTCAATGCTAATAGTGCCTGCCATAAAAGTACACATAATCCAGCACAGCAAGTCACTGTTCCCCCACTCCACAAACACACATCGCAATAAAACAGAACTGTGGTCTTTTTACAGCACAATGAACAAATTAAGAGATCAACAGAGATTAAGAAAACTCCTGCAGCTTATTAATATTCAAAGTAAAAACTGATGGGTTGTTGTAGTTAAACATGCAGTGGAGCAAGTCAATTTGTTTTTTTAGAGATACAGCACTGAAACAGGCCTTGTGGCTCACTGGGTCCATGCCAACCAACAACACCCATTTATACAAACTCTAAATTAACCCCATATTCTCTTCCACATCCCCGCCATTCTCCGACCACCTACCTAGACTAGGGGCAATTTACAATAGCCAACTTACCTATCAACCTGCAACTCTTTGGCTGTGATAGGAAACCGGAACACCCGGCAGAAACCCACACAGACACAGGGAGAACTTACAAACTCTGCACAGGCAGTACTCAGAACTGAACCTGGGTTACTGGAGGTGTGAGGCTGTGGTGCTAACCACTGCGCCACCATTATAAATGCAATTTAAAAATTATAACGTATACACCCACAAGAACAGTGTTGCTTTCATAGTTATAATACCACAACATGCAAGCAGTGAGCAGAAGGATTGCCAAGCAGCCGACATTTTACTTCCCTGTATTCTGTCCAGGAATTGGTTTGAAAATCTGGTTTGAAATTGGAATTGGTTTACCGAATATTGTTAGGGAGAACACGTGGGAGAGGAAATGGAGGCTGGCCAACAAATGAAACACTGTCCAAGATTCATCATTAACCCCAATTAAAAGGTGAAAAAAGTTCCTCTGCAGTTAGTGGTTAAAAAGTAATTTTTAAAGAAAAAGAAACAAAAACTGTAGCAGTCCGTTATCTTCATTACAACCACCAGGCTGGATTATGTGCTGGAGGCAGGACTCAATGCACCATTCCAAAAAGATGGGGAGAACCCCACCTCTGCCTTTTTGTGTCCCCCAGCGGTGATCTTCCAAGTCCTTTTGATTCAAGGTTTTAGGAGGTGAGATCCACTTATCCTGCCTCCAGGAAGATCGCTAGTCAACGGGCCCTCTGGCCCGCCTTGCCCTATGCTATTGGTCACAATACTCTGTGTCCCCCCCGCCCCCGATTCTGCCTCGCTGGGGCCCTAAAATCACGGCCACCATTTTACATCATGTGGCCTAATACTGTTTTGGTTGTTGCATATAGTTGATGTGTGTTGCCTTCATACAGGATGAAAATATCAAGCGTGGGATATATAGGAAATTCGATTTAGACCACCATCCTGAAAAATCCTTTAAATATTATTTACACTGTTACTTTATTTCATGTTAATCTCCAACGTTTGTGCAGATCGCTATTCTGGCACCTTGAATATCCTTACCCTTCTCTTCCTCTTATATTCTCTGAGGCAAATCTTAAAGTCTTAAACCATCTTATTTGTATTCATAGATACAGGAGGCCTCTTGGACCATTCAATCAAATCATAACTATTTTTTCTCTCAATTCCATTCTTTGGAATCTCAATTCCATTTTTTCCATTGCCTTTTACCCATGACCCAACAAAACAATCTACCTCTCAGCCTTGACATTTTGAATTAACCCAGCATTCCTAGCCTTATAGAAGTTCCAGAAGTCCATGCACTTTGTGTGAACAACTACATCCCAATTTCACACCTAAATAGCTTAGCTCGAATTTTAAGATTGTGCCACCTTTTTCCGAATTCACCCATCAGAGGAAATTATCTTCATTTATCCCAACAAATCCCTTTATCATCTTAAAACAAATCAGTGGTAACACTTCAACCACCTAAACTCAAGTTTATAAGCCAAGTCTTTGCAATCTATCCTAATAATTTAGCCCTTTAACCCACCATATCATTCTGTGCAGTATCCCCTGCACAACCAATCTACCCATACTGAGGTGCCCTAAACTGAATGCAGCAATCCGGATAGAGTTTGATCAAGGCTCTGCACAAGTGAAGCATCACTTCCTCTCTTTTGTATTAAACCTCGTTGAGAGGCCAACATTCTTTTAGCTTTTTGATTACTTTTAATATCTGTGATCTAGCTTTTAGTGATTTGAGCAAAGAGACAAAATCCCTTCATGTTGTAACCTCTCCTAATCTCCAACCACTAAGAAACTATTCCAATTTCTTTCTCTTTTATATAAAGTGGTTTACCTCACACTTCCCCATTTTGAACTCCATCCGCCAATTTTACCTACTCACTTAATTCGTTTATGTCCTTTTATAGCTTCTGGTAGTCATCTGCACAACTTACAGTGTCTCCTAACTTAGTGCCATCTGCAAACTTAGATATGTAACTCCATTCCTTCACGTAATTCATTGATGTATATGCTGAAAAGCTGAGGTCCCAATACTGATACTTGGGGAGCACCAATTGTCACCTCCCACCAATCAGTTATTGAACCCTCATCCACACTACCTCCTACCTCCCAACCAATTACCCATCAATGCCACAAGCTTACCTCGATTGCTGGGTGTCTTTGACCAAAAAACAGAATAAGAATTGAGAAATAGGATCAGGAGAAAGCCATTCAGCCCTTTTGAGTCTGCTTCCAACATTCAATAAGATCATGGCTAATCTTCTACCTCAACTCCAACTTCCCACACTCTCCCCATAGTCCTTAATTTCCTTAGTCTCCAAGAATCTATTGATCTCTATCTTGATTACATTCACCGGCTGAACATCAACTGCCTTCTGGAGTAGAAGATTCCAAAGATTCAAAACCCTCTGAGAGAACAAATGTTTCATCTCAGTCCCAAATGGATGACCCCTTATTCAGAGACTGTGATCTAGGGTCAGCAGCCAGGTAAACATCCTCCCAGCATCCACTCTATCAGACTCCTTAAGAATTTCATCCATTTCAATGAGATCACCTCTCATTCTTCGAAACCCATCTAGCTCACTCATAACCTTAACGGAAGAAAATCTGTCATCATACCTGGTCTGACCTACATGTGACTTCAGACCCATAGCAAAATAGTTGACTCTTAACTGCCCTCTGAAATGGCCTAGCAAACCTCTCACTTGTATCAAATAGCGATAGAAATGTCGAAAATGAATGACAATGGAGAGACTACCTGGCATCGACCAAAGCACTGGAAACAAAGACAGTCTCTGCTCAGTCGACCCTGCAAAGTCCTCCTCACTAACATCAGGGTTGTTGTGCCAAAATTGAGAGAGCTGTCCCACAGACAAGACAAGCAGCAGTTTGACATACCATGCTCACAGAATCATAGCTTACGTGTGATTCTGGGTCAATGTCCCAGTCTCCTCCATTACTATCCCTGGATATGTGCTGTCCCATCAGCAGGACATATCCAACAGAGGTGGCAGCACAATGGTATACAGTTGGAAGGGAGTGGCTCTGGGAGTCCTTAACATATGGTTCAGACCTCATGAAGTCTCATGATATCAGGTAAAAGCAATCCTCCTGCTGATTGCCACCTACTGCCCTCCTTCAATTGAAGAATCAGTACTCCTCCATGTTGACCACAACTTGGAACAAATACTGAGAGTATCCGGGTGGGGGACTTCAATGTTCACCGCCAGGAGTGGCTTGGTAGCACCACTACTGACTCAGCTGGCAGAGTACTGAAGGACATATCTGCTAGACTGCGCCTGCTGCAAGTTGTGAGAGAACCAACAAGAGGGAAAAACGTACTTGACTTCATCCTCACTAATCTGCATGCCACAGATGCATCTGACCATGCCAGTATTGGCAGAAGTGACCACTACACAGTGGTTGTGTAGACGATGTTTCAGTTGTCACACTGAGGATACCCTCCATTGTACTGTGTGGCACCACCACCGCGTTAAATGGGATAGATTCAGAACAGATCTAGCAGCACAAATCTGGGCATCCATGAGGCGCTGTGGGCCATCAACAGCACAAGTGTATTCAACCACAATCTGTAACCTCACAGCCTGGCATATCACTCACCATACCATTATCAGGGATTCAATCATAGTTCAGTGATCAGTGCAGGAGAGCAGGCCAGGAACAGCACCTGGCATACCTGAAAATGAGGTGTCAACCTGGTGAAACAGCAACACTGGACTACATGCAAACAGCAGAAGCAGCATACGATAGGCAGAGCAAAGCAATCCCCAACCAAAGGATCAGATCAAAGCCCTGCAGTCCTGCACATCCTATCATGATACCAATAAATGGCTGAATGCTCTGGATACAGCAAAGGCTGTGGTGCCAACAACGTTCAGGATGGAGAACAGAAATTTGTGCTCCAGAATTATCTGTGCCAAGAGCCAAGTTGTTCCAGTACAGCTATAACACTGGCATCGACCTGACAATGTGGAATATTGTCCCAGTATGTCCTGTCCACAAAAAAAGAACAAATACAATCCAGCCAATTACCATCCCATTGGTCTATTCTCAATCAACAGCAAAGAGATGTAAGGTGTCATTGTCAGTGCGATCAAACAGCACTTATTCAGCAATAATCTGCTTCCCGAAGCTTAGTTTGTGTTCCACCAGGGCCACTCAATTCCACACCTCATCACAGCCTTGTCCCAACAGGGATAAAATAACTGAGTTCAAGAGATGAGGCAAGAGTGATGACCCTTGACATCAATGCAGCATTTGGCTGAGTATGGCATCAAGGAGCTCCAGCAAAATTGAAGTCAGAGTCATTTACAGCATAGACGGTGGCCGGTTGGCCCATCGAGTTCATGCTGGCTCTCCAAACTTGGAAGTATTGCACTTGGTTCCCACATCCAAATCTTTTATATCGATTGTGAACAGCTGTGACCCAAGCACTGATCCTTGTGGTATCCCACTTGTAACAGCCTGCCATACTGAGAATGAGCTGTTTATTCCTCGTCTTTGCTTACTGTCTGTTAACCAATTCTCAATCCATAACAGTATATTACCCCCAATCCCATTTTGTTTTCTAACCTCCTGTGTGGGACCTTATCAAACGCCTTCTGAAAATCCACATACCCACATCCACTGGTTCTCCTTTATCTATGCTACAAGGAACATCCTCAATAAACTCCAACAGTTCTGTCAAGCATGATTTTCCTTTCATCAATTCACGTTGATTCTGTCCAATCATATCCTTATTGTCCATGTGTTTAATTATCACATCTTCAATAATAGGTTCTAACATTTTCCCCACGACTGGCGTCAAACTAACAGGTCTGTAATTCTCCGTTTTCTGTCTCACTCCCTTCTGAAATAATTGGGTTACATTTGCTACTTTCCAATCACAAGAACTCTTCCAGAATCTATAGAATTTTGAAAGATAGCCTCCAATGTATCCACCATCTCGAAAGCCACCTCCTTCAATAATCTGGGATGTAGCTCATCTGGTCCAGTGGATTTATCAACTTTCAATTCAATTAATCTTTCGGGTCCACCTCTTTATTGATACTAATTTCTTTCACTTTTACAAGTCCCTTGGTTTCCCTGCTACTTCTGGGAGATTTTCTGTATCTTCCTCCGTGAAGACAAACACCAAGTCATTGTTTAGTATCTCTACCACAAAGTGTCCTGTCTCCACCTGTAATAGACCCACATTTTTTCAAACGAATCTGTTTATTTTAACAGACCTAAAGAAGGTTTTACAATCGCTTTTATGTTTCTCACTGGTTTGCATTCATAGTCTCTTTTCCCTTTCTTTACCCTTTGCTGGAATCTGAATAGTTCCCAATCCTCAGGCTTACCACTTTTTCCAGCAACCTTATAAACCACTTCCTTTCATCTAATGCAATCTTTAATTTCTTTTGTTCGCCACAACATCAACCAGAAACTTAACTGGACCAGCCATATAACTACCGTGCTACAAGAGCAGGTCAGAGGCTGGAAATTCTGCAGCGTTTAAATCATCTCCTGACTCTCCGAAGCCCGTCCACCATCCATAAGGCAAAAGTCAGGAGTGTGAAGTTCTCCACTTGCCTGGATGAGTGCAGCTCCGACAACACAAGAAGCTCCACATCATCCAAGACAAAACAGACCACTTGATCCATCACTGGCATACAGTAGCAACAGTGTAACCACCTGCAAGATGCACTGCAGCAACTCACCAAGTCTCCGTTGACAGCAACTTCCAAACCCGTGACCTCTATCACTAGGAGGACAAGGGCAGCAGACACATAGGAACAACACCTCTTGCAAGTTCCCCTCCAAGCTGCACATCATCCTTATTTGAAGCTATATCGCATTTCCTTCACAGTCGCTGGGTCAAAATCCTGGCACTTTCTTCCTAATATCATAGGGGTTCAAGAAAGCAGCTCAACATCACCTTCTCAAGGACAATTAAGGATGGGCAACAAGTGCTGGCCTTGCCATCAATACTGACATCCCATGAAGAAATTTAAAAATTCTTTGGCATCTAGGCCGAGTTTACTCTGTCTCTTCTCATAACATCCTCATCCTAGCAATCAGCGCAGTAAACCATTGTTGAACTCCCTCCAAGCTATGTGTGTCCTCCCTTACAATAAGATGACCAAAACTATAAACAGTACTGCAGGTGTGGTCTCACTCAGACCTTATACACAGTTGTCATAAGATTTATTCACTCTCTTACAAAGGGTTGGTGATTAAAAGGCTATTTGCTTTATGTATCTACATGTTAACTTGCTGATTTGTGAACAAGAACGCCCAGCTTCCTCTCAATACCAAAACTGTATCAGTTGTACCTGATTTGTACCAGTACAAATCACACCAACAACTATTCAGATAAAAAAAGTGATGGATGCTTAAATAAAGCAGCACTGAAGTCTACGATGTTTCCACACGTTAACTCTCGATGAGATGAAGCAATCCTTAGGTTTAAACTGTGTTGACATGGTTACTGGTTTATGCTGTCATAGCCAAACTATTGTGAGGTCACCTGCACAATGTGCAGGACCGAAACTTATTGCAGTTAAATATAAACATTGGTAGCAACGAAATGAAGTATTCTTGAACAGCTATATGTTGTAAAGTTGGTGGAATACTTCACGTATCATCACTGATTGCATTTGACAGAGCTCCTGCGCCAATGTTCAGTTAGAGAACCCCATGTTTTACTAGATAATGACATTCAATACTACCAAGAGTTTTGATACAACTGCCAAAAGCAAACATGAGGGAATGAGGGGAAATGACCTCTATTGCCGCAGAGACATAAATATGTATTGGAGTATCTGGCATGTTAATGTGCCAATTTAAATATCTTACAAAGTAGTTTGAATGGAGAGGTTAGGATTGTTCTCCTTTGGTGGGTTTTGATGGAGTAAATAATGATGGGAAACAGATGGCACAGTTTTAAATTAATTGGCAAACATTCTGGGGTGGTGGTGGGGGGTGGGCGGGGTGCAGTGGAGATGAAGGAGAATGAGAATTTTTTGAATAAATGTTGCAAGTTATGATCTGGAATCTACTGTCCACGGTTGTCGGGAGCCGATTCAGTCATAACGTTTAAAGAGGAATTGGCTGTCCACTTAAAAAGGAAAAATCTGCAGGGCTACGGGGAAGAACAGGGAATTAGATCAATTGGCTATTTCTCTCAAAAAGCTGGCAGTGCTACGATGGGCCTAATGGATTATTCCTACGCTGTGTGATTACAGGAAAACTGGAGGTGAATTACCTTTCGCGGGGTCATGTGGGGATGGAGAGCAGCAAGCACTTAGTGGTGGGGTAAGGGTCTGTTGGGTGTGGGGGTGGGGCCACCGAGGAGGCGGAGAACCACAACATGATACCAGCTGTTTATCACGATTATTCCACCTGTACCAGTAGCATTAAGTTGACTTTTAATTGTCATACAAACTTCGACTGCAGGGAAGTCCTTTTCAAAAGTAGAAGAAATCCGGGGCAACACTTTGATAATAGATTATTTTTTCTTCTGTTCCTGCCCATTTTCTTCCCTCCACTCACAGAAAAGGTCGACTCCTTCTGTGGCACGCTTCCATGTACCTGTAGCTTTGAGTCACTTCTCCAAAGCAGATGGAGATGGTGAAGGTGGGGATAGTAACTGCAGTGAGACAGGGACACCAGCAGATGGGGATGGTGAGAGGGGGACTGTTGGAGAAAATCCAGATTATGCCCAATTGTTGAACAAATTCTCCAGACTCAGACGTTGAGAATCAAATCAAACACTTTATTGCATGATATCATGGGGTCCCACCTTACCTAAAGGCGGTCCAGTGCTACTCCAAAGAGCTACAGATCGGCGTGGACTTATATAGTACAAAAGAGGCAGAGCTAACAGTTTCACAATTAGAGAAACACCCACAAGACAATCAGAAGACTGCCTACGTGATAGTGCACCATGCAGAGTCCGTTATGTGGAAAGTGTTAGTTTCGACAATAACAAACTATAGTTCCTTATTGCAATGCCCACTCCAGACACCATTTCTGGCCATAACGTCTGATTGTGGTTAGCTGCTCTGTCTACATTTTATGACAGTTGATTGTGGTTAGATTAGCTACAAGCTGTGTCCTGCTTTTCTGCTTCTATAAAGTTAAGTAATAATTAGCGAAGCTCAGCAAAATTCTCCAACAGGGGCAGTAACTGCAGTGAGACAGGGATACCAGCAGATGGAGGTGGTCAGAGGGGACAGTAACTGCAGTGAGACAGGGACACGAGCAGATGGAGGTGTTGAGAGGGGACAGTAACTGCAGTGAGACAGGGACACAAGCAGATGGAGGTGGTGAGAGGGGACAGTAACTGCAGTGAGAATGGGACACCAGCAGATAGAGATGGTGAGAGGGGACAGTAACTACAGTGAGACAGGGGCACCAGAAGATGGAGATGGTGAGAGGAGGACAGCAACTGCAGTGAGACAGGGGCACCAGCAGATGGAGGTGGTGAGAGGGACAGTAACTGCAGTGATACAAGGACACCAGCAGATGGCGTAGCTGAGCTATTGCTGATTGGAAATTCTGTGTTCCTGAGAGTTTGAAAGTTTCCAAAAGTTTGAGGAGTTTACTTTCAGTAAACTTGAGATGCTGAATGAAATAATTTCGGTACAATTGTTGTTAAATGACTATTGCCCAACTATGTAAACACTTGTAACATTAAACTGGTTCCAATTTGGAAAATTATTTTGAGTGATTAAAGATAATGCATAAATGAAAGAACAAGATAAAATAAAACTCAACAATCATTTACAAATAAAAACTCTCTAAATAGAGAGTTCTGAATAGAAGTTCCGAGGAACGGTCACTGACCCGAAACGTTAACTCTGCTTCTCTTTCCACAGATGCTGCCAGACCTGCTGAGTGGTTCCAGCATTTCTTGTTTTTATTTAACTCTCTAAATCTGTTGTGTTGAATTCTTCATCACTAAAGTTATGACATCTCTCTCTCGCTCTCACTTCTCTCTCTATGCTGGTATCTTCTCTACTATAACTCAGAGTAATTGAAGTTTTGATCCGATTGTCTTTTCGAAATTAATATTGAATCTGCTTTCAGAAACCTGTCACACAGTGAATTCCAGACCAGAACAACTCCCTGACGATTTGTTTCTCCCCTCTGCTCGTGTAAACAGTCTCTCCTCATGTCTACAAACTGCGGGAAAGATGTTGAATACAATTAATTTCCCCAGGACAGCAGCTGCAGAGGAGATGGAACCTCCTGAATGTGGACAAGTGATGGACAAAATTCATCTCTGAATCCCTCAGGAGAGCAGAGGAAAGAAACAGTCAGTAGGAAAATGGAAGCAAGTGACACTTTATTACAGCAAAAAAACTCATTGTCAGAATGTGGAGGTCGTCATCGCTGAGCTTTATATAAACTGGAGGTGAAAAGTGGAAGATATGTAATACAATTGTGTTAAATGTCCGTTTCCCAACTTTACAAAACCTTTGTAACATTAAACTGGTAAATGTTAAGAAGGTTTTTTGGATTGAATATAGCCTAAAGCATAAATACAGCAGCAGCAAATAAAGTACAAAGAATCACTGAGAAATATAACTGTAAATATAGTTGAGAATTGTTGTGTGAAATGTCACCAGTTTTTAATGTTCTCTTGGCTGCATCATTAACCTGGCTGTCGTTTCAGTCTTTGTCACACAGTGGAATTGAAAATCTGAATAACAACTGCCTCTTTATACTGAAGTCAAACCGACCTCTCCAGCAAAAACCTTTTGTCAGAATTTCAAGGTAACTGCAGTGAGTCAGTTTCTGAACTTTCTGTTAACTGGAGGTGAACAGTGAAATACATTTAATACAATTAGTGTTAAATGGCCATTATCCAAACCGCCCCCCCTCCCCGTTTTATATTACGGCAGATTTTGTGCTCTGTTAATGATGTTTTTGGGGGAGGGAGAGAGAACGAGAGAGAGACAGGTTTCCGTCTGGAATGGTCCATTTGGGATATGGCTGGAATATCCCTCTCTCCCCCACTCCCTGTTTATACACAGACTCACCTTGGACTTTCCCGAACCTGGGAGTCAGTGTCCAGATGGAGGAAGCTGAGAGCTGATTGGATGAGCTGTATTTTGGGTGGACTGTCTGTTTTGAGCGACAGGTTCTGGGATATCTCAGGACAACAAAAGAACAAAGAACAAAGAAGAGTACGGCGCAGGAGCAGGACATTCGGCCATCCAAGCCTGCGCCGATCTTGATGCCTGCCGAAAGTAACACCAACTGCACTTCCGGGGCCCATATCCCTCTATTCCCTTCCTATTAATGTATTTGTCGAGATGTCTCTTAAACGTTGCTATCGTATCTGCTTCCACCACCTCCCCTGACAGCAAGTTCCAGTCAGAAACCACCCTCTGTGTAAAAAACATGCCTCGCACATCCCCTCGAAACTTTGCCCCTCGCACCTTAAACCTATGTCCCCTAGTAACTGACTCTTCCACCCTAGGAAAAAGCTTCTGAATATCCATTCTGTCCATGCCGCTCATAACTTTGTAAACCTCTATCATGTCTCCCCTCCACCACCGTCGTTCCAGTAAAAACAATCCGAGTTTTTCCAAATTCCCCTCATAGCTAATGCCCTCCAGACCAGGCAACATCCTGGTAAACCTCCTCTGTACCCTCTCCAAAGCTTCCACGTCCTTCTGGTAGCGTGGAGACCAGAATTGCACGCAATATTCTAAGTGTGGCATAACTAAGGTTCTGAACAGCTGCAACATGACTTGCCAGTTTTTATACTCTATGCCCCGACCGATGAAGGCAAGCATGCCGTATGCCTTCTTGACTACATTATCCATCTGCGTTGCCACCTTCAGTGACCTGTGGACCTGTACGCCCAGATCTCTCTGCCTGTCATTACTCCTAAGGGTTCTGCCATTTATTGTATACATACAACCTGCATTAGACCTTCCAAAATGCATTACGTCACATTCGTCTGGATTAAACTCCATATGCCATTTCTCCGCCCAAGTCTCCAACCGATCTATATCCTGCCATATCCTGTCAGAATCTTCATCATTATCCGCAACTCCACCAACCTTTGATTCCTCCGCTAGCTTACTAATCAGACCAGTACTACAAACAGCAAAGGTCCCAGCACTGATCCCTGCGGAACACCACTAGTCACATCCCTCCATTCAAAAAAACACCCATCCACTGATACCCTCTGTCTTCTATGACCGAGCCTGTTCTGTATCCATCTTGCCCGCTCACCTCTGATCCCGTGTGACTTCACCTTTTGTACGAATCTGCCATGCGGGACCTTGTCAAATGCTTTACTAAAGTCCATATAGATAACATCCACTGCCCTTCCTCCATCAATCATCTTCGTCACTTCCTCAAAAAACTCAATCACAGGAGTAAGACACGATCTCCCCTTCTCAAAACCATGCTGCCTCTCGCTAATAAGTTCATTTGTTTCCAAATGGCAATAAATCCTGTCCCAAATAATCCTCTCTAATAGTTTCCCTAACACTGACGTAAGGCTCACCGGCCTATAATTTTCTGGATTATCCTTGCCACCCTTCTTAAACAAAGGAACAACATTGGCTATTCTCCAGTCCTCTGGGACCTCACCGATCGCCAATGAGGATGCAAAGATTTCAGTCAAGGCCCCAGCAATTTCTTCCCTTGGCTCCCTCAGTATTCTAGGGTAGATTCCATCAGGCTCTGGGGACGTATCTATCCTAATGCTTTGCCAGCCACCCAACACCTCCTCCTTTTTGATAACGAGATGTCTTAGACTATCTACACTCCCTTCCCGAGGCTCATCATCCACCAAGTCCTTCTGTTTGGTGAATACTGATGCAAAGTACTCATTTAGAACCTCGCCCATTTCCTCTGGCTCCACAGATGGATTCCCTTCTCTGTCCTTGAGTGGGTCAACCCTTTCTCTGGTTACCCTCTTGCTCTTTATATATGTATAAAAAGCCTTGGGATTGTCCTTAATCCTGTTTGCCAATGACTTTTCATGACCTCTTTTAGCCCTCCGGACTCTTTTTGCTTAAATTCCTTCCTACTGTCTTTATATTCCTCAAGTGCTTCATTTTTTCCTAGCCTTCCAGCCCTTACAAATGCTTCCTTTTTCTTTTTGACCAGGCTCACAATATCCCTTGCTATCCAAGCTTCCCGAAACTTGCCAAACATGTCTTTCTTCCTCACAGGAAGAAAGGTCCTGGATTCTAATCAGCTGACGTTTGAAAGACTCCCACATGTCAGATGTTGATTTACCCTCAAACAGCCACCCCCAATCTAAATTCTTCAGTTCCTGCCTAATATTGTTATAATTAGCCTTCCCACAATTTAGCACCTTCACCCGAGGACTACTCTTATCCTTATCCACAAGTACCTTAAAACTTATGGAATTATGGTCACTGCTCCCGAAATGCTCCCCCACTATAACTTCTACCACCTGGCCGGGCTCATTCCCCAATCCCAGGTCCAGAATGTCCCCATCCCTGGTTGGACTATCTCATACTGTTTCAAGAAGCCCTCCTGGATGCTCCTCACAAATTCTGACCCATCCAAGCCCCTAGCACTAAGTGAGTCCCTGTCAATATAGGGGAAGTTAAAATCACCCACCACCACCCTGTTACCTTTACATCTTTCCAAAATCCGTCTGCATATCTGCTCCACTACCTCCCTCTGGCTGTTGGGAGGCTTGCAGTGAACCCCCAACATCGTGTCTGCACCCTTCCTATTCATCGTGACTGCACCCTTCCGACATCAGCCTCCATTCTTTCTTTCCATGCGGCTGGTTTGAGAAGGTGAGTTTCTGTTTCTCAGTCTCTGTGTCTCTGTGCCCAGGTGAATTGCAAGCCGATTACAGTCTGTGTGTGTGTGTGTGAGTGAGTCCAGTCTGAATTCCGCAGTCTCTGTCCCAGTTCTGACCCCTTTCTTCAATTCCCACCCTAATTTCCCTATCCCGGAACTTTTCCCCATGGATGAGCTGATGGTGGGAAGGTGTTAGAGTCCAACGATGGAGCGCAGACCGTATGGGAAGGTGAGTATCACATCCTTAATGTCTCTATCTGCCTTTCTCCCTCCTTTTGACTCAATCTCTCTCCCTCAATCTCTCCCTCAATCTCTCTCTCTCAATCACTTTCTCAATCTATTTCTCAACGTTTCTCAATCTCGCTGTGCCTATTTCTCTCTGACTTTCTCTCTCTCTCTGTTTCTCTCCCTCTGTTCCTCAATCTCTCTTTGTGTGTTTCTCTCTCTGTTTCTCTCTCTGTGTGTGTTTCTCTCTGTGTTCGTGTTTCTGTGTGTGTGTGTTTCTCTCTCTCTCTCTCTGTTTCTCCCTCTCTCTGTTTTTTTTCTCTCTCTGGTTGTCTCTCTCTGTTTTTTCTCTCTCTTTGGATCTCTCTCTCTGTTTTTTCTCTCTGTTTTGTTCTCTCTCTGGTTCTCTCTCTCTCTGTTTCCTTCTCTCTCTCTATGTTTTTTTCTCTCTCTTTCTGGATATCTCTCTGCTTCTCTCTCTCTGTTTTTTTTTCTGTCTCAGGTTCTCTCGCTCTGTTTTTTTCTCAATCTCTCTCTCCCTCACTTTGTGTTTCTCTCTCTCTGTTTCTCTCCCTTTCTTCTTCATTCTCTCTGTTTCTCTCTATCTATTTCATTCCCTCTCTGTCTCTGTCTCTCTCTCTGTTACTCTCCATCTCTGTGTTCCTCCATCCCTCTCTCTCTCTCCCTCACTTTGTGTTTTTCTCTCTCTGTTTCTCCCTCTCCCTCTGTGTTCCTTCATCTCTCCCTCTCTCTCTTTGTGTGTTTCTCGCTCTCTTTCTGTTTCTCTCTGAGTGATTGTGTGTCTTTCTGTCTCAATGAATTGCTCTGTCCTTCTCTCTCTCAATCTCTATGTGATTCACTGCGTGCCTTTCTCACTGGCTTTCTGGCTGTCTCTTTGCTGCCTGCAATTTCTTTGTGTCTCTGTTCTTTCCCTCAACTTTTTCCCTCCTCTTTTTTTCTGTCTCTTTCTGCCTTGTCCCTATTTCTGACTTTCTGTCTTTTCTCTATTTTTTCCCCTCTTTCTGTCTTTTCTCTCATTCTTTTTCTCTCTCTTTTTCTGTCTTTTTCTAACCCCTTTCCCACCCGCAATATTTGCCCCCGCAATTTATCCCCCCCCCCCCCGCAATATATCCCCACCAGCAATATCTCCCACCCCCGGCAATATATGCCCCCCGCAATATATTCCTCCCCCTGCAACATATCCCCTCCCCGCAATACATCCCCCAACCAATTTATTTCCCCCCCTGTAAAATTTAATCCACCACGCAAATCTTTTCCCTGCAATATCTCCCCCATCCCCGGAAACATCTGCCCTTGTACAGATCCCCCCAATCTAAATAATCCTGGTCTGCAGAGCCCTATCTGATATGTCCTGTTAACTGACCCCCATATAATACCCTCACTATGAACCGACCTCCATCTAATTATCCCCTTCCCCCTGTTGCAGGACAAACCATCTAAATACCCTCCGGGAACAGACTCCCATCTAAATACCCCACAGGAACAAACTCCCATCGAAATACCCCCTCTGCGCACAAACACTCATCTAAATAACCTCCCACCCCCACCCCGAAAACAAACTCCCATCTAAATACCCACTTGGGAAAAAAGTTTCATCCACATACCCCCGTGGGAACATACTATCCTCTAATTAACCCGCGGGAGCAGATCCCCACAAAAATACCCCCCTCCCCGCCGTAACGGACCCCCATCTAAATGGATATGGATTTCAGTAAGGCGTTTGATAAGGTTCCCCACGGTAGGCTATTGCAAAAAATACGGAAGTATGGGGTTGAAGGTCATTTAGAGCTTTGGATCAGAAATTGGCTAGCTGAAAGAAGACAGAGGGTGGTGGTTGATGGCAAATGTTCATCCTGGAGTTTAGTTACTAGTGGTGTACCGCAAGGTTCTGTTTTGGGGCCACAGCTGTTTATCATTTTTATCAATGGCCTGGATGAGGGTGTAGAAGGGTGGGTTAGTAAATTTGCGGATGACACGAAGGTCGGTGGAATTGTGGATAGTGTCGAAGGGTGTTGTAGGGTACAGAGGGACATAGATATTCTGCAGAGCTGGGCTGAGAGATGGCAAATGGAGTTTAATGCGGAGAAGTGTGAGGTGATTCACTTTGGAAGGAGTAACAGCAATGCAGAGTACTGGGCTAATGGGAAGATTCTTGGTAGTGTAGATGAGCAGAGAGATCTTGGTGTCCAGGTACATAAATCCCTGAAAGTTGCTACCCAGGTTAATAGGGCTGTTAAGAAGGCATATGGTGTGTTAGCTTTTATTAGTAGGGGGATCGAGTTTCGGAGCCAGGAGGTCATGCTGCAGCTGTACAAAACTCTGGTGCAGCCGCATCTGGAGTATTGCGTGCAGTTCTGGTCACCGCATTATAGGAAGGATGTGGAAGCTATGGAAAGGGTGCAGAGGAGATTTACTAGGTTGTTGCCTGGTATGGAGGGAAGGTCTTACGAGGAAAGGCTGAGGGACTTGAGGTTGTTTTCGTTAGAGAGAAGGAGGAGGAGAGGTGACTTAATAGAGACATATAAGATAATCAGAGGGTGAGATAGGGTGGATAGTGAGAGTCTTTTTCCTCGGATGGTGATGGCAAACACGAGGGGACATAGCTTTAAGTTGAGGGGTGATAGATTTAGGACAGATGTCAGAGGTAGTTTCGATATGCAGAGAGTAGTAGGGACGTGGAACGCCCTGCCTGCAACAGTAGTAGACTCGCCAACTTTAAGGGCATTTAAGTGGTCATTGGATAGACATATGGATCAAAATGGAATAGTATAGGTCAGATAGTTTCACAGGTCGGCGCAACATCGAGGGCCGAAGGTCCTGTTACTGCGCTGTAATGTTCTAATTCTAATTCTAAAAAAAAAAATTCTAATTCTAAATAACCCCCTCCTGTGTACAGACCCCCATTTAAATACCCCCAGGAACAGACTCCAATCGAAATACACCCTCCCCATTAACTAACCCCAATCTAATTCGCCCCCTGCCCTCCACTCTCAACACTCCCCCCTTTCTAAATACCCTCCTTGTCCTTTAAAAACTCAACCTCTACTAATTCCCACCCAGTGTCATCTCCCCCGTGAACAGTCCCCTTCTCCCCCGTGTTATTCCCACCTACATCACTTTCCTGGGTTTGCCTCCGTCTCCTGACAATCTTTCATTCACTTTAATTCGAGGTCCAGAAAAGCCAGTGGAATTCCATCAACTGGCTCCCAGACCCCCGGCAAATTTAACTACTGTCTGGCCAAACACAGGACCAGGCACAGAGCAATTACCTCCAGAGGCTAACAGGCATTCTGAGCCTTTAACACACAGGAAGATCCCAGACACATCCACATCCCTTCTGCAGAAAGGTGTTCCACCTGTTCTTCCCATCGGCTTCAGGAACTCAAACAGAGGGAGACATACAAAAACACACACACACTAAATGGCACAGGGAGGAGACCATTCAGCCCTTTGATCCTGTCCCATACATGTTAGATCATGGCTGATCTATCCCATCCACCATTGAGCTACAAGGAGACAGGCAGAGACAGTCGGGGAGCAGATACACGGAGAGGCAAAGAACCACTGGGCTGGACTCGGACTTGGTGCCAATGGTACAATGCAGGGTGGAGGGGAGGAGGGTGGTTGTCAATCGGCTGCCCGTTCAGCATCTCTCCCCTGTTTTTACCTCAATTGGAGCAAAGCTGGGCAGAGATGGAAAGCAGGATTCCGATTCACAATCAGCCTGTACAACACCAAGGCAGCGAGTTCAAATCCACCCCCAGACAGAGGGACAGAGACACAGAAAACAGATCCCAGCATTAGGACAGAACAGAGAGAGGGAGAGATAAATGGAAAGGGAGATGGAGAATGAGATGCAGGGAGTCCGAAATCAGTGAGAGAGAAACTGAGAACAGAGGGTCAGAAATATCGAGAAGGGCAGAGAGAGAGAGAGAGAAATGGAGACATACACAGAGAGATGTAGATATTGAGAAGGATCCCAGACAAAGAGAGAGATGCAGAGACAGAAAGATGTGAAGGGGCAGAGATACAAAGTAAGATGCGTTTACAGAAGAGAGAGGGGTGTCCCGGGACAGGGGGGAGAAAATGCAGAGATAATGTTGCAGGAAAGGAGGAGCAGAGATGGAAAGACTCAGTGATTTGAAAGTGAGTGAGAGAAGAAATAGACTGAGCGAGAGACAGACAAAGATGTAGAGAGTTGCAGAAAGAGAATGAGAATGGAAACCTGTGAGACTCTCGAGAGGGGCAGAGAAAGAAAGGATGTTGAGAGATACAGAGATAGGATTTAATGATGTGAAGAAACAGAGCTAGGAACAAAGAGGAAGGAGCAGGGAACATGTTGCAGCAAGAGATGGAGAGAGGGAAATCTACGGGATTACATTGAGTTTTCTGGAGCAGCACTTCCCAAACTATTCCCTTTGGAGCACCCTCCAGCCCCCTCCCTTGTGGTAAAAAAAATCCACAGACCCCCAAAAACACAAAATCAAAATACTGCAGATGCTGGAAATCTGAAGTAAAAACCGTGCTGGAAATATTGAGCATTTCCAGCACTTTGTTTTTCTATCAGCCCCGAAAACACACAGTCTTCTTTTCTGCATCTAGAAATGAATTTGACAATGACAAATATAGATTTATTATTATTTTCCCTCTCTGGTTAAAGCTCTTGTCTGAGAATTTCACGTGACCAAAGGATTCTACCTGTGCATCATCACAGCTGCAGCTTCCGAAAAGATTCTCCTTGGGAATAAGAGAAAGAAAATTGACTCAAACAAAGCAAAGCATTTTTGAACAGAAATAAAACACAGCAAGAGCCCAGGGCTCTTTCTGTCACTCACTGACACAAAACAATCTCTCAGTGACTCCCCATCTTATAAACACATACCCCGACACAGAGCCCGAGATTGGGAAGTGTGGATGTGTTTACTCTGTCATTTCCTGCTCACTCTCTCCCTCTATTTCTCTGTGTGTTTCTGCCTCATTGTAAAAACACACAAACACTGGTGACCCCCAGCCCCTCTCCCGTGGAAGGATAGAGAGAGAAATCCACATTCCCAACCCAGAAAAACTGAATTCAAATGGCCCCCAGGTATTTCATTTCACTAGTCAATTCAGCCCACAGCCTAAAACACCAGCAATATGCGGGAATAAGAACAAGCCTTTACAAACCTTTACATTTCAGCCATTTCATTGCTGATTCACAGAAGTATTTGACACTCAATGAATGAATTTTTAAAGCGTTCAGCAATGCTGGAAATGCTGTAGGGCACTGGTGCACAGCAAGATACCACAAGCAGCAGTGTGATAACAGTCGGCTATCCCTCCTCTCCCCCTCTGATTCCCTCCATGTTTCCCTCACGATCCTGAGTCTCTCTCCTTCCTGTTACTCTCATTCAGAGAGACAGATGGAGAGAGAGAGAGAGAAATTCATGACACTGCCCAAAACACCAGCATTATTCCGGAATTATACCGAATTCAAGCTCAAGACTTTAATTCCAGGCCTTCAGAAGAGCTTCACACAATGAATTCACTTCTAAAATGCAGTCACTGTTACAATGCAGAAAGTGCTGCAGGCAAGCCGTGCACAGCAAGATCCCAGCAATGGTGACACTTCAACATTCAGTTTACCAAGGCTTTGAGTGTGGATTTCTCTCTCTCTCTGCGTTAAACCTGCCACCTCCAGCTGTTTCTCAATCTCCCTCTTTTTCTCTCCATCTGTTTCTGCCTCAGTGTTGTAATGTTGAAATTGATGCAGGGGATGTATGCACAGCAGGATCCCACAATGTGATCCTAGCCAGATATCCCATCACAATCCTCAGAATATGCTAAACTCCATCTTTAAACTTACAACAAGTCTTTATACAGCTTCACGTTCAGCTCCAGTAATTGTTGTAAAATTCTGGTAAAAACACAGAGAAATCCACACTCAGACCCTCAGGAAGCTGCATTTTAAAGTGTACTCATTTTTGCCATGTAGGAAATTCTGCAGGACACTAGTTGCACAGCAAGATCCCACAAGAAGCACTGCGATGATAGCCAGATTTCAGTCCCCAGAAAGGGTGAAACGCCCTCTTTGAACTGGGAACAAGCCATTTGTGCACAGCAAGATACCACAAGTAGCAGTGCGATAACAGCCAGCTACCTCTTTGATTCCCTTCATGTTTCCTTCACTCTCCTGTGTCTCGCTCCCTCCTGTTACACTCGTTCAGACAGACAGATGACGAGAGAGAGAAAGAGAGAGAGAGAGAGACAGAGTAATCCACTCTCAGAACCACATTCTCAATTCAAATGGCTGCTACACATTTCATTTCACTCTCAAATTCATGGCACTGCCCAAAACACCAGCATTATTCGGGAATTACACCGGCTTCAAGCTCAGGACTTTAATTCCAGGCCTTCAGGAGAGCTTTATACACAATGAATTCACTTCTAAAATGCAGTCACTGTTACAATGCAGGGAATTCTGCAGGCAAGCTGTGCACAGCAAGATCCCAGCAATGGTGGCACTTCAACATTTAGTTTAACAAGGTTTTGCGTTTGGATTTCTATCTCTCTCTCTCTCTATTTCTCTCTCTCTGTCTTTCTCCATCTTTCCCTGCCTTCGCTCCCTCAGCCACACTCCGCCTGTCTCTCTCTCTCTGCGTTTAACCTGTCACCTCCAGCTGTTTCTCACTCTCCCTCTTTTTCTCTCCATCTGTTTCAGCCTCAGTGTTGTAATGTTGGAATTGATGCACGGAATGTATGCACAGCAGGATCCCACAATGTGATCATAGCCATATATCCCATCACAGTCCTCAGAAATTCTAAACTCCATCTTTACACTTATAACAAGCCTTTATACAGCTTCACAGACAGCTCTTGTAATTATTGGCCCTCAGGAGCAGTTCGCACTCGATGAATTAATTTTGAAAATGGTCGTCACTGCTGCAATGCAGGAAACCTGCAGGCAATTTGTGCACAGCAAGATCTCACAGGCAGCAATATGATAATATGCAGGTTGTTTTTAGTGATGTAAGTTTCAAAATCCCTGAGAGAGGAACATTCCTGCAGTTTGAAAATTTCAAACACCCCTCTCCCTGTCTTTCTCCTGCTTCCTGCCCCACACCCTATCCACATCTGTTTGTTTTTCTCTCGATCTGGGATTTAATCTGGACTGAAGCGTCCTCTTATTTGTTTCTGTCACCATTTGAAATAGCCACACGTCACATTGTGGCTCCTTTCGATTAATGGTTAAAATAGAGGAAGTGTGGGGGGAGAGAAAAGCAGAGGAAGATGGAGAGAAAACACCGAGAAATCCACACTCAGACCCTCAGGAATCTGAATTTTAATGTGCCTTCATTGTTGGCATGTAGGAAATGCTGCAGGTCACTTGAAGCACAGCAAGATCCCACAAGCAGAAATGTGACAATATCCAGATTTCAGTCCCCAGAAAGGGTAACATTCCCTCTTTAAACTGGGAACAATCTGTTGATTCTGTCTCACCATTTCAAATAACAACAAATCACATTGCTGTGTGTGGTATATTTTTTATTTATGAAATGTTTAAATGGAGCAGGCGAGTGTGAAACAGAGACAGGGAAGAGAAAGCATGGTGGGGGGTGGGGGGCGGAGAGATAGAGACACTGGGAAGCAATGTGGAGACAGAGAGAAAGCTAACCTCTGAACTACAGTAAAATGAATTAAAACGGGCATCGTGCAACTTATTTAACTGTTAGCTTCATAGCATTGCCCAAAACAGCAGCAAATCTCACAGGCAGGGCTGGAAGAAGCAAGTTTCAAATGGGACTCCCTACTGGGGCTGGTCCTTTAACCCCTGGCTTTCAACCTGTTTAAAACTCCAGGGCCCCAATCCGACGGGAACTAGTTACCCCAGGGCCCCAGAGAGGAAATTAAACCTCAGGCGAATAAACAGGCGCAACTCACGTGGGCCCTTTGGGTAAAGCGTGTGGACAAGGCCTAAGTCCGTTCCTTCTGGAGGAAGCTCCTGTCCAAGGATTCCACGTCCCAGACTTTCCCTCTTTTCACCTTCACAATGCAGTTTTCAGAAGGAAAATTCCTAAGGCAAGAGGGAGAGAGGGAAAATTGATTAAAAGGCATTGTAAAACAAAATAGCGCAGCAAGAGCCCAAGAATTGCCCTCGGTTACACAGACACTCTCTCAGCAATAACCGCCATGTAGACAAATCACAGTTAATAAACCAGAGGCCAGAAGTGTTCAGACAGTTCCCTCCACCAATGTGTGTATGTCTGCCTCTGTATCTCTCTCCCTGTCTCGGTATCTCTCTCCCTGTCTCTGTATATCTCTCTGTTCCTATCTCATTCGCCCCCTGTCTCTCTCTCTCTCTCTCTCGCTCTCTGTCCATATCTGTTTTTTCCATCTGTCTCATCTGTAATCTTGACTGAAAATAGCTATGAAATATTTCTGTCACACCATTTAAAACAGCAACAAATCGCACTGCTGTGGTATGTTTTTAACTATTAAAGGGTTAAATAGAGAGACGGAGGGAAAGAAAGCTGGAGAGAGACAGAGAGAGAAGTCGAAACCCAGAACTTCAGTAAAATGAATTGAAATGACTGAAACTCAGTGAATTGATCGTTAAACTGCTTGTAACTGTTGCAATGTTGGAAGCACTGCGTGCCATTTGTACACAGGAAGATCCCACAAGCAGCAGTGTGATAACAGCCGGCTACCCCTCCTCTCCCCCTTTCAGATCCTCCATGTTTCCTTCACTCTCCTGCATATCTCTCCCTCCTGTGACTCGCGTTTAGAGAGACCGATGGAGATAGAGACAGAGAGAGCGAGACAGAGAAATCCACTCTCAGAACCTCACTCTCAATTGAAATGGCTGCTGCACATTTCATTTCACCCTCAAATTCACGGCACAGCTCAAAACACCAGGAATATTCGGGAATTATACCAGCTTCAAGCTCAGGACTTTAATTCCAGGCCTTCAGGAGAGCTTTTGAATGAATTCACTTCGAAAATGTAGTGACTGTTAGAATGCAGGGAATTCTGCAGGCAAGCTGTAAACAGCAAGATCGAAGCAATGGTGACATTTCAAAATTCAGTTTACCGAGGTTTTGAGTGTGGATTTATCTCTCTCTATCTGTCTTCCTCCATCTTTCTCTGCCTTCCCTCCCTCGCCCACACTCCCCCTATCTCTCTCTCTCTGTCTGTCTGTTTAACGTGCCACCTCCAGTTGTTTCTCACTCTCCCTCTTTTTCTCTCCATCTGTTGTAATGTAGAAATTGATGCAGGGAATGTATGCACAGCTGGATCCCACAATGTGATCATAGCCAGATATCCCATCACTGTCCTCAGTAAATGCTAAACCTCATCTTTAAACTTATAACAAGTCTTTATGCAGCTTCACATTCAGCTCTAGTAATTGTTGTAAAATTCTTGTCAAACACAGAGAAATCCACACTCAGCCTCTCAGGAAGCTGAATTTTAAAGTGTCCTCATTGTTGTCAAGTAGGAAATGCTGCAGGGCACTCGATGCACAGCAAGATCCCACAAGCAGCAATGTGCTAATAGCCAGATTTCAGTCCCCAGAAAGGGTAACATTCCAACTTTAAAGTGGGAACAAGCTGCTGATTCTGTCTCACCATTTCAAATAACGACAAATTTTTGTATGTGGCATGTTTTTTATTTATTAAAGGTTTAAATGGAGCAGGTGAGTGTGAAACCGAAACAGAGAAGAGAAAGCATGGGGGGTGTGGGGAGGTGCTGGGGATGGGGGGTGGGGGGGGGGGGTGGGTGGTGGGGAATTGAGACACAGGGAAAGAATGTGGAGAAAGAAAGAAAGCTAACCTCTGAACTATAGTAAAATGAATTAAAATGGCTACCATGCATCTTATTTAACTGTTAGTTTCATTGCATTGCCCAAAACAGCAGCAAACCTCACAGACAGGGCTGGAAGGAGCAAGTGGCAAATGGGACTCCCTCCTGGGGCTGCTCCTTTAACCCCAGGCTTTCAACCTGTTTAAAACTCCAGGGCCCCAATTCGACAGGAACTAGTTAACCCAGGGCCCCAGAGAGGAAATTAAACCTCAGGCTAATAAACAGGCACAACTCAAGTGGGCCCTTTGGGTGCCTCCTGTGGACAAGGTCTCAGTCCGTTCCCTCTGGAGGAAGCTCCTGTCCAAGGAATACTCGTCCCAGACTTTCTCTCTTTTCACCGTCACAATGCAGTTTTCAGAATGAAAATTCCTCAGGGGAAAGAAGGAGAAAAAATTGGATTAAAATACAAAGCGAGGACATTTTTAAACAAAATAGCACAGCAAGAGCCCAGGATTTCCTCTCTCAATAACACAGCCAATCAGCAATATTCAAATGCAATCAAATCACAGTTATTAACCAAATTGAGACAGAGAGAGCACACACACACACACACACAGATACACAGACACACACACTGAACCAGACTGGGCAATGTCTCTACTCTCTCTAGAGAGAGAGTGAAAGGTGGGTTTTGTGATTGGAACTGGGATCTTCCTACCCAGTTATATCCTGAGTGAACTGTTTGCAAACTCCACCCCTTGAACCTCTGACAGGTTGGGCTGTCTCTCAATCTCCTGCCTCGGGGGCCTATCCATTGATATGTTAATTGCAGGACAGGACCTTCCTGACTCTTCCAGTCCATTGATACGTTAATCCCAGGACAGGATCTTCATGACGCTTCCAGTCCATTGACATGTTAATCCCAGCACAGCAATGCTTTCAGACATCTCTTAGTTAACTTTAAACCTTTAATTCTTTCCCAGCGGTTTGAAAATATCAAACATTGAACCAACACTCCCCCCAAAAACCTTCACACTAAACCGCAATACAGGACTGGACACATAATGGGGATTGTTACTGAGGTTGCATTTGGAGATTTTTACTTGACATCAGTGTGGATTGTAAAGTCTCTCCCCTTCCCTCACTTCTAAAGTCTCTCAGGGTTGTTGTTGTGCACTGACAGCTTTTTCAGTGTCCAGTCCCTTTCAACTTTTAATAAAATCTGTGGAACACAAATAAATGTGACGTTTCTCTGACAAGCTGTTTTGTACTCCCTCTTCCACTGTCTCTCTCAGGACTGGGCATACACTGGGGATTGTTACTGAGCTTCTTTTGGCCATTTTTACTGTCATCAGTGTTGATTGTAAAATCTGTGTGTGTGGCTGTGTGTGTCTGTGTGTCTCTGTGTGTGTCTGTGTGTGTGTGCATCTGTCTGTGTGTTTATCTGTCTGTGTGTGTCTCTCTGGCTGTGTGTGTGGCTGAGTGTGTGTCTGCGTGTCTCTGTGTGCGTTTCTGTGTGTCTCTGTGTGTGTCTATGTATGTGTGTGCCTGTGTGTGTCTCCCCCTCTCACTCCCTCTCCCCTTCTATCTCCCTCTCCCCTCTGTCTCTCTCTCCCCCTCTATCTCTCTCTTCCACTCTATCTCTCTCTCTCTCTCTCTGCCCCCTACAGCGCTCTCTTCCACCTCTATCTCACTCTTCCCCACTATCTCTCTCTCCCCTCTCTCTCTCTACCCCTCTATCTCCCTCTCCTCCTCTGTCTCTCTCTTCCCCCTCTCTCTCTCTCTCTGTCCCCTACTACTCTCTCTCCCCCATCTCTCTCTGTCGTTGTCTTTCGCTATCACCATCACTGTCTCTGTCTCGCTCTCTCACTGCCGCTCCCTCTCTCTCTGTTTCTCTCTATCTGTGTGCCTATCTATCTCTCTCTCTCTCTCTCTGTCTCGCTGTTACTTTCTCTCTCTCTCTCTGTTACTCGCTCTCCGTCTGTGCCTCTGTCCCTGACTCTATTTGTGTCTCTCGCACACCATCTCTGCCTCTGTCTCTCTGTATCTCTCTCTCACTCTTTCTGTCTCTCCCTCTCTATATCTCGGTCTCTCTCTCTATTTCTGCCTCTTCCTCTCTGTCTCTGTCTTCGTCCCTCCATCTGTCTTTCCCTCTCTGTCACTCCCTCTCTGTCTTCTCTCTGTCTCTCTCTCTGTCCCTCCATCTTTCTTTCCCTCTCTGTCCATCCCTCTTTCCTTCACGGTATCTCTCCCTCTGTCTACTTCTCTCTCTCTGTCCCTCCATCTGTCTTTCCCTCCATGTCACTCCCTCTCTCTCCTTCTATTTCTGTCTCTCCCTCTCTCTCCTTCTATCTCTGTCTCTCCTTCTCTCTATCTCTCTCCCTCTCCCCCCTACAACTGTCCCTCCGCCCCCATCTCTCTCTCTCGTTGTCTTTCGCTATCACTGTCTCTGTCTCTCTCTCTCATTGCCGCTCCCTCTCTCTCGGCTTCTCTATCTGTGTCTCTATCTCTCTCTCTCTCTCAGTCTCTGTCTCTCTCTCTCTCTCTCTGTTACTCTCTTTCTCTCTGTGCCTCTGTCCATGACTCTGTTTGTGTCTCTCTCACACCATCTCTACCTCTCTCTCTCTATGTCCCTCTCTCTCACTGTCTCTGTATCTCCCTCTCTATTTCTGCCTCTTTCTCTCTGTCTCTCTCTGCCCCTCCATCTGTCTTTCCCTCTCTGTCACTCCCACACTCCTTATCTCTGTCTCTCCCTCTCTCTCCTTCTCTCTCTCTGTCCCTCCATCTGTCTTTCTCTCCCTGTCACTCCCTCTCTCTCCTTCTATCTCTGTCTCTCCCTCTCTCTCTGTGTCTCTGTCTCTCCCTCTCTCTTTCTCTGCCTCTGTCCATAACTCTGTCTGTGGCTCCATCACACCATTTCTCCCTTTCTCTATCCCCCCCTCTCTCTTTTCATCTCTTCCTTCCTCCCTCGCTCCCAGCACAGCAATGGTTTCAACCGTTTCTCCTTTCTTTATCCCTCCCTCTCTGTCCCACTCTCTCCTTCTATCTCTGTCTCTGCCTTTCTCTCTGTCTCTCGCTGTCCCTCCATCTGTCTTTCCCTTTCTGTCACTCCCATTCTCTCATTCTATCTCATGTCTCTCTCTCTCTCTGTCTCACCCTCTCTCCCAATACCTGTGTCTCCCAATCCCTGTCTCTCTCCCTCTGTTTCTCCCTCCCTCTCTCTACCTTTATCTCTCCCTTAGTCTGTCTCGTTCTCTCCTTCTTTCTTTATCCCTCCCTATCTGTCCCATTCTCTCCTTCCATCTCTCATGTCTCTCTCTCTGTCCCTCCATCTGTCTTTCCCTCCCTGTCACTCCCTCTCACTCTATCTCACTCCCTCTCCCTCTCTCTCCCTGTATCTCCCTCTGTCTCTCGCTCCCTCTAGCTCCGTCCCTCCCTCTCCCTGTATCTCCCACCCTCCCTCTCTCTCCCTGCATCTGCCTCCCTCTCTCTCCCTGAATCTCCCTCTCTCTCAGTGCCTCTACATTTTCTATGTCGAGGGGGAGCTCCCTCCATTTTCTTTGTATAGGGGGAGCTCCCTCCATTCTATACATACAAGGGTGTCTCCCTCCACGTTAAATATACAGGGGAATCTTCCTCCATTTCATACATAGAAGGCATCTCCCTCCATTTTATACATAGAAGGGCATCTCCCTCCACTTTATATGTGGATGGGGATCTCCTTCCACGTTATGTTGAGGGGGATCTCCCTCCATTTTATATGCAGAGGGGGCGCTCCCTCCATTTGTTCTATAGACAGGGATAGCCCCTCTCCCGCTCTCGCTCTCTCTCTCTTTCCCCTTAACCCCCCCTCTCTCTCTCGCTCTCTCTCTCTCCCCTTAACCCTGTCTCTCTCTCTCTCTCTCTCTCTCTAACTCTCTCTCCTCCCTTAACCCTGTCTCTCTCTCCCTCACACTGTCTCTCACTTTCTGTCTCTCCCTCCTTCACCCTGTCACTCTCTCTCCTCTCTCTCTCTCTCTCTCCCTGTCCCTTTATTTCTCTCTCTCACTATCCCCCCTCACTCTGTCTCTCTCTCCTTCACCCTGTCTATTTCATTCCCTCCCTAACACACTCTCTCACTATCCCCTGCCCCCTGTCTCTCTCTCTCTCTCTCACTCACCCTGTAACTCTTTCTCTCTACTTATCCACATCGAGCTCTCTCGGTTCTGTAAACATTAATACCCTTTCCTATCAAATCTCTACCGGCAATCAGGAATTAATGTCACTGCATGTTACCACTGGGAATTCCTTCTCTGAAACTCTCCGTCTCTCTCTCTGTCTCATTCCTGCTTAAAGACGCTCCTTAATACTAACCTTTTTGACCAAGCGTTCGTTCATCAGCCTTAATCTCTCCTTTTGTGGGTTTTGCGTCATATTTTGTTTCATAAAGCACCCTGTGTAGCACCTTTGGGACTTCTTATCCCTCACCTTCTCCTTCACTCCGTCTCTCTCCAGGTGTGGGCTCAACAAACCCTGTACCATTACAGCAAGACTTCCTCACCATTGCACCTCTAACCCCCTTCTAATAAAGGCCAACACTCCATTTGCTATACCTGCATGTTAACTTTCTGTGATTTGTGTACAAAGACACCCAAGTCCATTCGAATACCAACATTTCATAGTTTCTCACCATTTGAAAAATGTTCTGTGTTTCTATTCTTCCTGCCAAAGTGAAGAACCTCACATCTCTCCACATGATATTCCAACTGCCACTTTTTACCCACTCACTTAACCTGTCAATCTCCCTTTGCAGTCTCTTTGTGCCCTCCTCACAGCTTACTACCCACCCTAACATTTTATCATCAGCCCATATAAACCTAACTTCGGCCGTGTTTGAGAGAGGCACTTCTGTCCTGACAAGTATTAAGACACAACTGCTTGATATTTTGTGGAGGATATTTCTGTATATTCATCGGAGTTGTTAAGATGGAAGATCTTTAATCAGAGATTAGAGAGTGTCCTTTTGCGTCCGCTCCCACCTTCACATCCAGCATTGGAAACACAAAGAAAGAGACACAAAGTCACACACAGACACAAAGAAAGTCACATAATCATAGGCAGACTAACATGTCCAGACAGACACATACACACGCATAGAAATCCACACTTAGGTACATCCATTCCCACTGACCTGAGAGAAAGAGAGAGTGAGAAACCCACACAGGACACATATATTCACATTGACCAACTTAGACAGATAACCACAAACACTTCCCTCTGTGCAAATCATGTTTTTACAAACATCAAAATCTCTCTTTTCTCCTTTTCTATTTCACTCTCGTGGTTTAAATGTATTGTCAATCTGATTTCACAGGGAGCAGGAGAATTTTTGCTTTATGTTTCTTGTCTCTGGGGTCAGTGAGTGATGGGTCAATCCCTGTGTCCGTGCACTCTGTGAGCCCTGACCCAGCACTGTTACACCGAGGGGGGTGGGGGTGTGGGCGTAGTGTCAGTCCCAACCTCTCAAAGGGACCCCGCACCGTCAGAACTGCTCCTTAGGTTTAAACCTTCGAGTGAGTCAGTAGGAGTTTGGACAAGAATGGGAACAAAGTGATTTTGAATCTTCCAATATTTATTTATTCAGTGATGTTAATAAACAGCAAATTATCTGTCAAGCCCAAATTCACACAAGTAATATTGTGAATTCGGATGAATAATTTTAAAGGAGAAACTACTGTTAATTAATTCCATTGCATTTGCTAAAAATAATCATCACGACCTTGTTTATTTCAGTGTGTAATATTTATAAAGCTCCTAGGAAGACAGGAGGAGGCCGTTCAGACCATCGAGCCTGTTCCATCCCTTTGGGATGTTTAATCCTCTCCCTCTCCCTGTGTGTGTGTCTCTCTCTCTCTGTCCCTCACCCCAATTTTTTCTCCCTCACCCCATCTCTCTCTGTCTCTCTCTCGCCCAATCTTTGTATCTCTCTCTCCCTCTCTCTCAGAAGAGGACCATAGAATCATAGTGTGCTATAACAAAGTAGGAGGCGATTCGACACATTGAATCTGTGCTATCTCTTCTGAAGAGCAGTCCAGCTGGTCGCACTCTCCAGCTCTTCCCCCATCACTTCATTTTTTTTTCCGTAATTGACTGTCCATATCTTCTCTTGGAAATGTAGCAAAGAGCACATTCCATAGCGATGTCGGGGAAGTGTTTATTTGTACAATTGAATTGACCATTTAATATTTTTAACTTACTTAACCCTTGTGTTCATACAAAGATCAAGGTGCAAATTCAACAGTGTCACATCGTGTCTTATGTACATTCTCACAGGATGGCAGGTATAACTGTAGTCATAGTATTCAGCTGAAAATTGATCATTTACATTGTTATTTCAGTCCATATTTACAGTACACACGGTACCTTACTGTTGTAATAAGTTCATATAGTATCTATTCGTCCCACCGGGGCAAAATGTCACTGGATCAACATTCTCACTAAACACTGAAGCATTCCAGAAAGCGAGGCTCACAAATTCAACACAAATTTCCTTTTCTGAGTCTCGCTGGTCTGTTCTGAATCGCTGAGCGACTACTGATGCTTATCCTCCACATGAGCAGTCGTCCTAATCCCGTTTGCCTGTCATTTGCCAGAGTTCGCCAGAGATGGCGGGCAGCCATTAACACGGGACTAAAATGTGGCGAGTCAAAGAGACTTAGTCGTTGGCAGGAAAAAAGACAGAGGCGCAAGGGGAGAGCCAACTGTGCAACAGCCCCGACAAACAAATTTCTCTGCAGCACCTGTGGAAGAGCCTTTCACTCTCGAATTGGCCTTTCTAGCCACTCCAGGCGCTGCTTCACAAACCACTGACCACCTCCAGGCGCGTATCCATTGTCTCTCGAGATAAGGAGGCCAAAGAAGCTCACATAGTATCTATTCGTCCCACTGGGGCAAAATGTCACTGGATCAACATTCTCACTAAACACTGAAGCATTCCAGAAAACGAGGCTCACAAATTCAACACAAATTTCCTTTTCTGAGTCTCGCTGGTCTGTTCTGAATCGCTGAGCGACTACTGATGCTTATCCTCCACATGAGCAGTCGTCCTCATCCCGTTTGCCTGTCTCGTTCCCAAACTTACATTGAGGCAGGTGATGCAGGCGCGTCTCAGTGACTGAGGCAGGTGAGTCTTGAGCCTGAGCCGGGCACCCAGGTTAATCCGACACTCCAGGCAAAAGGTGGTAGTAGTTTGGAACGTGTCTTCCGAACACGCGCTTTTATGCAGAATTAAATGTTCTTTTTCAATCTAAGATTGATCTCACCAAATGCCTTTTGAAAATTGAAATATTCTTCTGTCGCCCTGTGTCCCTGAGCGATGGCATGATGCTTTGAATGCCATGGGGAGGTGGTTGGATTCTCTCTTGTTGCAGATGGTCTTTGCCTGGCACTTGTGTGACGTGAATGTTACTTGCCACTGGTCGGCCCAAGCCTGAATGTTGTCCGGGTCTTGTTGCATGCGGCTCTGGATTTGTTCGTTATCTGAGGCAAAAAATTGTGGATGCTGGAAATCTGGAATCCATCGAGCTGAATCACCAACTCTGTTTCTCTGTCCACAGCTGCTGCCTGACCTGCTCAGTATATCGGCTGGGACATCAGCTGAACATGGTTGGGTTGAGGACACTACCCTGATAAACTCCTGCAGTGAAGGCCTGGCAATGAGATGATTGAATTCCAACAACCACAACCATCTTCCTCAGTGCTCAGTATGATTCCAACCAGTGTAGAGCTTTCCCCCTGATTCCCAACGACTTCAATTTTACTCAGGCTCCTCGATGCCACACTCAGTCAAACACTGCCTTGATGTTAACGTCAGTCTGTCTTCCCAGGAGCAAACAGGAGTGAATCGTTCCCTTTGACCCATTCTGTACTGAACATGCTCTGCTTCTTCACAGTGTGATATAGGACTGGACACGGCCGATTAATGGAGCCCATCAAACACTCCGAGAGCAGTTTCAGCACAGCTTAGGAACAGAGTACAGTTCCTTCAAAATTCTCTCTCCATCTCTACCTCCTGCTATCTCTGGCACGAGGAGAGAGACATATTCGAGATCGGTATGGAGAGAAAAAACAACAGGAGAGGGAGAAATGTAGATGAAGTTGGGGCCAAGGTGGACACTTTTGACGATCTACAAGGAGTAGCCTCAATTTAAACATCCAGAAAGCTATTCCACTGTGGCAGACATCACACCATCATGATATTGGTTGTGGAAATTTCATGCTGGCTTATTGGTTCATTTGTAAAACTGTGATTGACAGATTCTTGCTAACCAACGGTGTCTGCGTGGTTTCCTCCAGGTGCTCCGATTTCCTTCTACATGCCAAAGACTTGCTGGTTAATTGGCCGTTATAAATTTCCCCCAGTATAGGTAGGTGGTAGGGAAATATAGGGACAGGTGGGGATGAGATGAGAATATGGAATTAGTGTAGGATTCGTATAAATGGGTGGTTGATTGTCGGCACAGACTCGGTGGGCCGAAGGGCCTGTTTCAGTGCTGCATCACTAAACTAAGCTTCCTCTCTCACTGTTTATCCCATTCAATATTCAAACCGCTCCTCATTGACCACAATGTCCGCGCCGTCCCCACTTTTGTGCAGACAGTTGCGATGTGTTCATTAAGAACCACGGGTAGGAAAAAGGAGGAGAGACAATTTAAAATAAAGGATAGAATTCTAAAGGAGGTGCAGGAACAGACTGATCTGGGGGATATTTGTACACACACCACTGATGGTGACATTTCAGTTTGAGTATGTGGTTTAAAGACATAAGGTGTCCTGGGCTTTATAAATGCAGACATAGAGTAGAAAAGCAAGGAGGCTCTGTCAGACCTGTGTAAAACACTGGTTTGGCCTCAACTGGAGTATTGTATGCAATTCTGCGCACCGCACTTGAGGAAGGATGTGGAGGCATTTGAGAGGGTGCAGAAAAGAATCACAAGCCTGTTTCCGGGGATGAGGGACTTCAGTTACGTGGATAGATTGGAGAAGCTGGGGTTGTTCTCTGTGTCTCTCTCTGTCCTCCTCTCTCTATCTTTCCCTCCTGCTATCTCTGACACTAAGAGGGAGACAGAGGGAGAGAGGGTTAGATATGCAGGCAGAGAGAGGGCTGTAGATAGGGACATGGTTGGAGAGAGAGAGATTATTGGGGTCGACTGAAAGGAAGAATGTGAAACATATTAATTTGATTTTATCCTTCACTGCTGCGTGTACAAACATATTCGAGATAGGTATGGAGAGAAAAAACATCAGGAGACGTAGAAATGTAGATGAAGTTGGGGCCCAGGTGGACACTTTTGAGGATCGAGAAGGAATAGCCTCCATTTTCAACATCCAGAAAGCTATTCCACTGTGGGTGCCATCACACCATCATGATATTTGTTGTGCAAATTTCATGCTGGCTTATTGGTTCATTTTTAAACCTGTGATTGATAGATTCTTGTTAACCAAAGGTATCAAGAGATAAGGGGCAAAGGCGGGATATATGGTGTAAGTTAGATTACAGGTCATCCATGATCTCACTGAATGCCAGAACAGGGCCGTGTGGTTAAAATGCATCCTCCTCTTCCAATATCCCCGGGTAAGTATCCTTCTTTCTCTCTCAGTCACCCTTTCAGTCGATGTCTCTCTATTTCTCTCTTTCTGTCTCTCTCTGTGTCCATTCCGGACAGTGTAAAGTGAGATTCACTCTGTATTCACCCCATGAGGTTCCTGCCCTCGGGGTGTGTGATGGGGCAGCATGGAGGGAAATTTACTCTGTGCCAAATCCAACATTGTGCTTGGCTTGGGAACGTTTAATGGGACAGTGTAGCTGGAGCTTTACTGTCTATCCATGGAATATAGAAGGCTCTGGGGTGAACTGATGAATGTTTTCAAGATAATCAGGGAAACTGAAAAAGTGGACAGAGAGTAACTGTTCCCACTGGCTGCGGAGTCAGGAACTTGGGGGCATAGTCTAAAAATCTAAACGCAGTCTAAAAACCATTCAGGAATGATATGAAGAAACACATCAACACACCAGGTGTGGTATCAGTTTGGAACTCTCTTCCACAAACGGCAATTGATGCTGAGACACTTGTTAATTTTTCAATCTGAGTTTGATGGAGTTTTGTTCACCAAAGGTATTGAGGGGAAAAGATAGGTACATGGAGTTAGATCACACATCAGCCATGAGCTCATTGAATGGCAGAACAGGGTTGAGGGGCCAAATGGCCTCCTCCTCTTCCTCTGTCCAACGACAAATATCCTGCTATCACAATCTGTGTCACGTCTGTATCTCCCTCCTAGTCTCTCTTTCTGTCTGTCTGTCTCTCTCCCCACTCAGAACATCTGTGGAAATCTACACACATTAGTCAGCCATTTTAAGCTGGTTCTCGGTGGTCATTATATGTTACCACAACACTGGGACATTTATTTCAGAGACCGATTCCTCTCTAATGTAAGGTCAGAGCTTAAAACGTGACAGAGACACAGACATGGAGACACTGAGACACAAAGTACTAGAAAGGAGTGAATCAATCCCTGGTACCCAATAATTTTCCCTCCACTGTAATTAGGCTGGGTGGCCTGTAATTACTCAGTCGATTACTTTCTTCATTGTTAATCAACAGGACAACATGCGCAGTCCTCCAGTCCTCTGGCAGCACGACTATAACCAGAGAGGATTGGAAAATGATGGTCAGAGCTTTTGCTAGTTCCTCCCTTGCACCTCTGAACAGTCTGAGCCTGGTGAATTATCAGCTTTGAAAGATGCTAAACCCCTTAATATTTCCTCTCCCACTGTTTATCCCATTCAATATTGCAAACCCCTGCTCATTAACTACAATATCTGCTTCGTGCCCTCTTTTGTGAAGACAAGTCGCAATGTATTCAATAAGAACCATGCCCAGTTCTTCCGCCTTCACAGGTAGGAAAAAGGAGAAGAGACGATCTAAAGTAAAGGATAAAATTCTAAAGGAGGTGCAGGAACTGAGAGATCTGTGGAGCATTTGTACACACATCACTGACGGTGACAGGGGAGGTTGGGAAAGTGGTTAAAAGGCATAAGGTGTCCTGGGCTTTATAAATACAGACATAGAGTACAAACGCAAGGGCGCTATGACAGACCTGTGTAAAACACTGGTTTGGCCTCAACTGGAGTACTGTATACAATTCTGGGCACCGCACTTGAGGAAGGATGTGGAGGCATTAGAGAGGGTGCAGAAAAGAATCACAAGCCTTGTTCCAGGGATGAGGGACTTCAGTTACGTGGATAGATGGGAGAAGCTGGTGTTGTTCTCTGTGTTTCTCTTTGTTTTTCTCTCCCTCCTGCTATCTCTGACACTATGAGGGAGACAGAAGGAGAGAGGGTTAGATATGCAGGCAGAGAGAGTGCTGTAGAGAGGGACAAAGTTGTCGGGATGGAGATTGTTGAGGTGGATGAAAAGTATAATGTAAGAAATTTTAATTTGACGTAATGCTTCACTGCTGTGTCCACAAATGTATGCGAGATAGGTTTGGAGAGAAAAAACATCGCGAGAGGGAGAAATTCAGATGAAGTTGGGGCCCGGGCGGCCACGTTTGATGATCCAGAAGGAATAGCCTCCATTTTCAACATCCAGAAAGCTATTCCACTGTGGGAGCCAACACAAACTCGTGATATTGGTTATGCAAATGTCATGCTGGCTTATTGGTTAATTCTTAAATCTGTGATTGAGAGATCCTTGTTAACCAAAGGGGTTAGGAGATAAGGGGCAAAGGCAAGAGACATGGTGTAAGTTAGATCACAGATCAGCCATGATCGCATTGAATGCCGGAACAGAGTCGTGGGGTTAAATTGCATCCTCCTCTTCCAATATCCCCTGTTAAATATTCTACTTTCTCTCTCAGTCACCCTGTCAGTCGATGTCTCTCTGTTTCTCTCTTTCTGTCTCTCTCTCTGTTCAATCCGGACAGTGTAGAGTGAGATTCACTCTGCATCCACCCCATGATGTTCCTGCCCTTGGAGTGTGTGATGGGACAGCATAGAGGGAAATTTACTCTATGTCAAACGCAACATTGTGCTTAGCTTGGGAATGTTTAATGGGACAGTGTAGCTGGAGCTTTACTGTCTATTCATGGAATTTAGAAGGTTATCGATGATTCGATGAATGATTTAAAGATAATAAGGGAAACTGATAAGGTGGACAGATAGTAACTATTCCCACTGGCTGCGGAGTCAGGAACTTGGGGGTCTCTTCTAAATATCTAAACGTACTCTAAATACCATTCAGGAGTGAAATGAAGAAACACCTCAGCACACCAGGTGTGGTATCAGTTTGGAACTCTCTTCCACAAACGGCAATTGATGCTGAGACACTTGTTAATTTTTTAGTCTGAGTTGGAAAGATTTTTTTGCACCAAAGGTATTAAAGGGCAACGATAGGTACATGGAGTTAGATCACGCATCAGCCATGAAGTGATTGAATGACAGAGGAGGGTTGAGGGGCTAAATGGCCTCCTCCTCTTCCTCTCTCCAACGGCAATTATTCTGCTATCACTCTCTGTGTCGCGTCTGTGTCTGCCTCTTTGTCTATCTTTCTGTCTGTCTGCCTCTCTCACCTCCCTCTCTCAAACATATGTGGAAATCCACCAACGTTAGTCAGCCATTTTAGGTTCATTCTCGGTATCCGTTATATGTTACCACAACACTGGGACATTTATTTCAGGGACTATCTCCTCACCAATGTAAGGGTCGTGCTTAAATGTGGCAGAGACACAGAAATGGAGACACTGAGACACACAGTATGAGAAAGGAATCAATCATAATCTTATGCCCAATAATTTTCCCTCCACTGTGATTGGGCTGGGTGGCCTGTAATTACTCAGTCTCTTACTTTCTCCCTTGTTAAACAACAGTACAACATTCGCAGTCCTCCAGTCCTCTGGCAGCACGACTGTAACCAGAGAGGATTGGAAAATGATGGTCAGGGCATCTGCTATTTCCTCCCTTGTACCTCTTAACAGTCTGAGCCTGGTCAGTTATCAGGTTTCAAAGATGCTAAATCCCTTAATATTGCCACTCTCACTTTTCAGCCCATTCAATATTTCAAACCCCTCCTCATTGATTACAATGTCTGCTTCGTCCCCTCTGTTATGAAGACATTCGCAATGTATTCATTAAGACCCATGCCCGCATCATCCGCCTCCACGGGTCGGAAAAGGAGAAGAGATGGTGGGACAGTGGTATTCCCCAGGTATTTGGATTAGGACCACTGATCTTTTTGATATATATTAATGACTTGGACTTGGGTTTACAGGGCATAACTTCAACATTGCCAAAGTGAAGAACCTCACATCTCTCCACATGATATTCCAGCTGCCACTTCCTTGCCCACTCACTTAACCTGTCAATCTCGCTTTGCAGTCTCTTTGTGCCCACCCCACAGCTTACTGTTCCACCTAACTTTATATCATCAGCCCATATAAACCTAACATGGGCAGTGTTTGAGAGAGGCATTTCTGTCCTGACATGTATTGAGATACAACTGCTTGATATTTTGTGGAGGATATTTCTGGATATTCATCAGAGTTGTTAAGATGAAAGATCTTTAATAAGAGATTTGAGAATGTCCTTCTGTGTCCTCTCCCACCCTCATATCCAGCCTTGGAAACACAAACACAGAGAAACAACCCCACACACGGACACAAAGACAGTCACATAAACACAGGCAGACTAACATGTCCAGATAAACACACACACACATGGAAATCCACAGCCAGGCACATCCATTCCCACTGACCGAGAGAGAAGGAGAGAGAGAGAGAGAGAGAGAGAAACCCACACAGAGACACAAATATTCACATTGACCAATTTAGACAGATAAACACAAACACTTCCCTCTGTGTAAATCATGTTTATACAAACATCAAAATCTCTCTGTTCTCCTTCTACTTTTCACTCTCGGGGTTTACATTTATTGTCAATCTGATTTCACAGGGACCAGGAGAATTTTGCTTTACTTTTCTTGTCTTTGGGTCAGTGGGTCAATCCCAGTGTCCGTGCAGTCTGTGACCCCTGACCCAGCACTGTGACCCAGAGAGGGGTGGGGGGAGGTGGCAACAGGGAGAGGGTCAGTCCCAAATTCTGAAAGGGACCCTGCACCATCAGAACTGCTGCTCAGGTTTAAACCTTCGAGTAGGTCAGCAGGTGTTTGAACAAGGATGGAAACAAAGTGACATTGAATCTTCCAGTATTTATTTATTCAGTGATGTTCATAAACAGCAAATTATCTGTCAAGGCCAAATTCACACAAGTAATATTATGAATTCGGATGAATAATTTAAAGGATAAACTATTGTTAATTAATTCCATTTCATTTGCTAAAAATTATCATTAAGACCTAGTTTAGTTCAGGATGTAATAATAAATCCCTTAGGAAGACAGGAGGAGGTTGTTTGGCTCCTCGAGCCCATCCTACCTCTTTGAGACATTTTCTTCCTCACCCACTCCCTTACGGTGTCTCCCTCTCCCTCTCTCTCTCTCTCTCTCTCTCTCTCTGTACCTCAGCCAGACTCTCTCCTCCTCCTTACCCGTCTCTCTCCCTCCCTCACCCTGTCTTTATCTATCTCTCTCCCACCCCATTTCTCTCTCTCTTCCTCACCCCATCTCTGTTTCTTTAATTCTCTCTCTCCCTCACCCCATCTCCCTCACTCTCTCTTGCAGAAGAGCGCCATAGAATCATAGAGTACTATAACACATTCGGAGGCGATAGGGTCAGTAATCGTTAACGAGAAACTATTGTTAATTAATTCCATTTTATTTTCCCAAAATTATCATCACGACCTTGTTTATTTTAGCGTGTAATATTTATAAAGCCCTCGGGACGACAGGAGGAGGCCGATCGGCCCCTCGAGCTTGTTACATCCCTTTGGGATGTTTTAATCCTCTCCCTCTCCCTGAGTGTCTCTCTCTCTCTCTTTCGCTCAGCCCAACCCTTTCTCCCTCATCCCATCGCGCTCTCTCTCCTTCGCCTGATCTCTGTATCTCTCCCTCTCTCTCCCCTGAACCCATCTCTTTCTCTTTTTATCTCTCTCTTTCTCCCTCTCCTGAACCCATCTCTTTCGCTCTATCTCTCTCTCTCTCTCTCTCTGAAGAGCGCCATAGAATCATAGTGTACGATAACAAAGTAGGAGGCGATTCGATCCATTGAATCTGTGTTATCTCTTTTGAAGAGCAGTCCAGTTAGTCACACTCTCCCGCTCTTCCCCCATCACTTCATTTTTTTCTGTCATTCACTGTCCATATCTTGTCTTGGGAATGCAGCAGATAGCACATTCCATAGCGATGTCTGTGAAGTGTTTATGTGCACAAGTGAATTGACCATTTAATTTTTTTTTTAGAGATACAGCACTGAGACAGGCCCTTCGGCCCACCGAGTCTGTGCCGACAATCAACCACACATTTTTTATACTAATCCTACACTAATCCCATATTCCTACCACATCCCCACCAGTCCCTATATTTCCCTACCACCTACCTATACTAGGCACAATTTATAATGGCCAATTAACCTATCAACCTGCAAGTCTTTGGCATGTGGGAAGAAACCGGAACACCCAGAGGAAACCCACGCAGACACAGGGAAAACTTGCAAACTCCACACAGGCAGTACCCAGAATTCAACGCGGGTCGCTGGAGCTGTGAGGCTGCAGTGCTAACCAGTGCGCCACTGTGCCGCCCATAAAAGATCTGTACCTTGATATGCATTACTCCACCGCCGATTAATGAAAGCCAACACACCATACGCCTTCTTAACAACCCTATTAGCTTGGGTGGCAACTTTGAGCGATCTATGGACATGGACCCCAAGATCCCTCTGTTCCTCCACACTACCAAGAATCCTGTCTTTAAGCCTGTATTCCGCATTCAAATTCGACCTTCCAAAATGAATCACTTCACATTTTCCCAGGTTGAACTCCATCTGCCACTTCTCAGCCCAGCTCTGCATCCTGTCAATTTCCGGTTGCAACCTACAGCAGCCTTCCACACTATCCACAACTCCAGTAACCTTCGAGCCATCGGCAAACTTGCTAACCCAGCCTTTCACTTCCTCATCCAAGTCATTTATAAAAATCACAAAGAGCAGAGGTCCCAGAACAGTTTCTTGTGGAACACCACTGGTCACCGAGCTCCATGCTGAATACTTTCCATCTACTACCACCCTCTGATTTCTATGGGCCAGCCAATTTTGTATCCAGACAGCCAACATTCCCTGCATCTCATGCCTCCTTACTTTCTGAATGAGCCTACCATGAGGAACCTTATCAAACGCCTTGCTAAAATCCATATACACCCCATCCACTGCTCTTCCTTCATCAGCGTGCGTTGTCACATCTTCAAAGAATTCAATAAGGCTTGTGAGGCATGACCTGCCCCTCACAAAGCCATGCTGACTATCTCTAATCAAGCCATGCTTTTCCAAATGATCATAAATCCTGTCTCTCAGAATCCTCTCCAATAATTTGCCCACTACCGACGTAAGAGTGACTGGTCGATAATTACCAGGGTTATCCCTATTCCCTTTCTTGAACAAGGGAACAACATTTGCCACCCTCCAATCATCCGGTACTACTCCAATGGACAGTGAGGACGCAAAGATCATCGCCAAAGGCGCAGCAATCTCTTCCCTCACTTCCCGTAATATCCTTGAGTATATCCCGTCTGGCTCCGGGGACTTATCTGTCCTCATATAATTCACAATTTCCAGCACAACCTCCCTCTTAAGCTCAACATGTTCGAGCATATCAGTCTGTTCCACGCTGTCCTCACAAACGACCAGGTCCCTCTCAATAGTGAATACTGAAGCAAAGTATTCATTTAGGACCTCACCTACCTCCTCCGACTCCAGGCACAAGTTCCCTCCACTGTCCCTGATCGGCCCTACCCTCACTCTGGCCATCCTCTTGTTCCTCACATAAGTGTAGAACGCCTTGGGATTTTCCTTAATCCTGTCCACCAAGTCTATTTCATGTCCCCTTCCAGCTCTCCTAAGTCCATTCTTCAGTTCCTTCCTGGCTACATTGTAACCCTCTGGAGCCCTGACTGATCCTTGCTTCCTCAACCTTAAGTAAGCTTCTTTCTTCCCCTTGACTAGCTGTTCCACATCTCTTGTCATCCAAGATTCCTTCACCCTACCATCCCTTCCCTGCCTCATCGGGACAAACCATTCCAGCAGTCGCAGCATGTGCTCCCTAAACAACCTCCACATCTCTGTCGTGCATTTCCCTGAGAACATCTGTTCCCAATTTATGCTCCCCATTTCCTGCCTAATAGCATTGTAATTCCCCTCCCGCAATTAAATATGTTCCCATCCCGTCTGCTCCTGTCCTCTCCATGACTATAGTAAAGGTCAGGGAGTTGTGATCACTATCACCAAAATGCTCTCCCACCGACAGATCTGCGACCTGGCCTGGTTCGTTGCCAATCACCAAGTCAACATAGTCTCCCCTCGAGCCGGCCTATCTACATATTGGGTCAGGAAACCTTCCTGGACACACCTGACAAAATCTGCTCCATCCAAACAATTTGCACTAAGGAGGTTCCAATCATTATTCGGGAAGTTGAAGTCACCCATCACAACAACCCTGTTACTTCTGCATTTTTCCAAAATCTGCCTCCCAATCTGTTCCACCATGTCTCTGTTGCTATTGGGGGGTCTACAGAAAACACCCAACAAAGTGACTGCTCCTTTCCTGTTTCTGACTTCCACCCATAATGACTCAGTAGACAAACCCTCCTCGACGACCTCCCTTTCTGCAGCTGTGGTACTAACCCTGATTAACAATGCCACTTCCCCACCTCTTTTACCTCCCTCCCTATTCCTTTTGAAACATCTAAACCAATGAACATCCACCATCCATTCCTGCCCCTGTGATATCCACGTCTCCGTAATGGCCACAACATCGTAGCTCCAAGTACTCATCCATGCTCTAAGTTCACCACTCTTATTCCTGACACTTCTTGCGTTAAAATAGACACACTTCAACCCATCATACTGGCTGCAACTTTGTCGTGTCAACTGTCTAACCTTCCTCACAGACTCTCTACACTCGGTATCTGCCTGTTCAACAGCTACCCTATCCACTGATCCGTGGCTCCGGTTCCCATCCCCCTGCCAAACTAGTTTAAACCCTCCCGAAGAGCTCGAGCAAACCTCCCGCCCAGGATATTGGTGCCCCTCCAGTTCAGATGCAACCCGTCCTTCTTGTGCAGGTCCCACCTTCCCCAGAAGGTATCCCAATGGTCCACGTATCTGAATCCCTCCCTCCTACACCAGTTCTGTAGCCATGTGTTCAGCTGCACTCGCTCCCTGTTTCTCGCCTCACTAGCACGTGGCACCGATAACAATCCTGAGATTACTACTCTGCTCGTCCTGCCTTTCAGCTTCCAACCTATCTCCCGATATTCGCTTTTCAAGTCCTCATCACTTTTCCTGGCTATGTCATTGGTACCGATATGTACCACGACCTCTGGCTGCTCCCCCTCCCCCTTAAGAATCCTGTGGACTCGATCCGAGACATCCCTGACCCTGGCACCCGGTCAGCAACATACCAACTGGGAGTCTCGTTCGCGACAGCAGAATCTCCTGTCTGTTCCTCTAAACATTGAATCTCCTATCACTGTCGCTCTCCTATTCTCCCCCCTTCCCTTCTGAGCCACTGAGCCAGGCTCAGTGCCAGAGACCTGGCCACTGTGTCTTTCCTCTGGTAGGTCGCCCCCCCAACCGTATCCAAAATGGTATACGTTCATCATGGTTATGCAGTAAAATTTCAGATTCCATTCAGCTTTTCGTTTTAACAAGTAATTAAAAATGACACCTTGTTACATCAGAACGTAAGAACTAGGGGTAGGCAATTCAGCCCCTCGAGCCTGCTGTACGATCTTTGCTAATCCCATCTCGGCCTCAATTCCATTTTCCTGTCCATAACCTTTCAACCCATTACTAATTTAAAAACTGTCTGTCTCCTCCTTAGTCACTGCATCCACCGTACTCTGGGGTAGTGAATTACACCGACTCACGACCCTTTGAGAGAAGTCATTTCTCCTCATCTCTGTTTTAACTCTGCTGTCCCTTATCCTAAAACTATGACCTCTCGGTCTAAATTGCCTCACCAGAGGAAACATCCTATCTACATCTACTTTGGCAATCCCCTTAATCATTTTATATACCTCATTTAGACTTCCTCTCATTCTAATAATCTCGAGAGTGAAAAGGCCTAAAGTGTCCAAAATGTCTTCATAAGACAGGCCCCTGATCCCTGGAATCAATCGAGTGAACCTCCTCTGCTTCCAATGCAACTGCATCCCTCCTCAGGTAAGGGGACCAATACTGTAGACAATACTTCAGGTGCGGTCTCACGACTGCCTTGTACAGTTGCGGCAACACTCCGCTACTTTATACTCTATTCCTTCAGCAAGAAAAGCCAAAATTCAATTTGCAATATTACACAATATCTACCTTAAACATCAGCCAGGTCTGTATTTCCACTTATTGGCAAGGCATCATTATGGATGCGATTCATTGCTTGTTGCACGGAAGGGATGAACTAATAACCAAAATATCTTCAGCTGAATGTCATCAAAATGACTCTCCTGCACCTGAACCAAAATGGCGCATCATCCAACAATAGCGGCCTGACTCCAAATATCATTTCTCTTTTTATTATTTTCCATAGTTTGAACTGGGCACGACCATTACTGCCTCTGTACTGAGCTCAGCACTTCTTATTGCAAATAAGTTTAGTAATCAGGATAATCGGATTTTTCACAATGCTCTTGAACTGCTCTCTGAATTTGCTCTGCGTCACCCCATAAATAAAAGTATTTGTGCAGGAACTTAAATTCTGCAGCATCAACCCGACGCGAGCAAAAGTATTTAATGAGTGATAGTAGTCCAGGAGAGTTGTCCCTGCAATGTTATAATATAAGAATTCTGTAACATAGGTCAACCATAGAAGTATGAAACAGCCAGAAATTGTGAAGAGTAAAATAACCGACTTCCTTCTGCCTTCCATCTCTGGGTCGATGTGATTCTCTCCCTTGGTCTGTCCCCTTAATCCCTCACGGACACGATTGGCAACTAAAATGTGCCTGACAGTCAGAGCGTTGAGTAGCAAGATCAATGCAAATGGGAGCATTGGAGTTAAAATCGTATCAAACCAGTCAAAGGCCACCCATCCGGGTTCAGTAAAATAGCTTGGTTTTAGATCACAAAACCACGGTACATTGTCGATGATCTCCTGTGGTTTATATATAAAGTACCAAACAATGCTTTTCAAACTCAGAAGAATGCACGTTGTTGCTATAACCACAGATGCTGTGTTCTTCGTGCAATATTTTCTTTTCTGCTTTTGGCAACAAATAGCAACAAAGCGATCAAAGGAGGAAGTGATGGTTAACCAGACCGAGCTGTCTCTGGATGCACGAGTCAGGACAGCAATGATACTGCACACAGGAGTGATGGACAGTAATGATCCTGGGTAAAATTCATAACTAATCCGAAACTATACGACCTCAGTGATAATCACCAATAGATCCGTCACAACCATGGCCAACAGGTAGAGAGTGATACATTTGGATAGACCGCACTTTCCTCGGGATAGTATCACGATGGCAATCAAATTAACTGCAAGAGAGCAAGAGGAAGTGCGTCAGAAATTACTGATCAATTTCGAAGTGCATTCGTCGCACGAAGATTCCTGGGAAATTCTTACTTTGGGTTGTCTTGCTTATTAAAAAACACTTACTTACATATTATCACTGACTGCACACTTTCAAAATGTAATTGTTATAGAAACATAGAAACGTAAAAAATAGGAGCCGGAGTAGGCCCTTCAGCCCTTTGAGCCTGCTCCGCTATTCATTATGATCATGGCTGATCATCCAACTCAGTAACCTGTTCCCACTGACCCCCCATATACTTTGATCCCTTTCTCCGCAAGAGTTATATTTAACTTCTTCTTGAAAACAGACGATGAATTGGCCTCGACTTCGTTCTGTGGTAGCGAATTCTACAGGCTCACCACTCTCGAGGTGAAGAAATGTCTCCTTATCTCAGTCTTGAAAGGTTTATCCCGTGTTCTTAGACTATGACCCCTCGTTCTGGTCTCCCCCACCATCGGGAACATCCTTCTTGCGTGGACCTCTTATGTGCTGTAACCATTCTATACATATATGATTCTTTAACTATCCTCCACACTGTTGCATGTCATTTGCAAATTATATTTTGTGCTTGATACCAGGAAATCGAAAATCATTAACCGATAACTAAGACAACAGTGGTGCTAGTACAGAATCCTGTAGAACACCACGGTATACCTCCTTTCATTCTGGAAAACAATCATTCACCACAATTCTGTTTTCTCTGTCTTAGCTGATTTTCTGGTCATGCTGCGACCTCCTTATTTTTATTCCAGGCTTATATTTTGCCAAAAGGTCTTGTTTTGCAGTGCTTTATCGAACATACTTTGGAGGAACATGTACAAATCACCAGCTGCACTGTTTCCTTCCGCCCACGCTCGAGCACGTTAGTCAAACAGAATTTGCCATTGCTCAATCTGTGCAGGTTTTCCTTATGCAGTGCACACGTCGCCCAAGTGAATGTTACATTTCCCCTTGATTCTTGTTTCTAAAAGCTTCCCCACCACCCAATCTCTGCAGTTGTCAAGTTTATAACTTTTCTGTATTTTTGAGCAAGGTTGAAACATTTGCATTCCTTTAGCAACACCCCTGCATCCATGAGGGATTGTGAGATTGTGGCCATCATCTCCGCAATGTCTACCCTTATTTCCCGCAGCAACCGAGAATTCATCCAACCCCGATTGGTTGGCGTATGCACTTTAACTACTGGCAGCCCATGTATTGCCTTCTCTTGAACCAATTTTGTGTCATCCAATATTGAGACAGCTTCCCTACTTACCATATCCTTGGCAAAGTCACATTCCTGATGACATACTGATGCAAATCAGTTAGTACCTCAGCTATGTCTTCTGCTTTTACCAAAAGATTGTCCCAAATAAATACCACCACTTCTCTGACAAACCTGCCACTGTGAATATGCCACTAGAATATCTTTAGATTCCCTGTAAGGTTAACCACAAATCTATTCTCGAACTATCGCTTGGCCTTTTGTATTGTTCCGATCACAGTTACTTTGCGCTTTCTATATTCAGCGTAATTCTCCCTTGCATTATCGAAAGTGGCACAACATATAGCTAACCATATCTGTATATAACTGTTACATAACGTCCACCCCTTTATACTCCAGCACCTTTGATATAACGACCATCATTCCAATGTTTTGCTTTTGCCACAAAATAGGCGAAACGTGTCTTTACCTTTTCCTGGATAGTCCATATACAGACCCCTGAAGCCTGAAAAGTGGGAAATGATGAGGCATCTGTTAAAAGCTTCTTTATTCTTATTCTGCAGCTCATTACAGAGAGTGAGTATGAGATTACTGTCACAGAGAGATGATCACAAAGGGCGACAACTCATCAGGAGGAAATATCACCCCTTAACTTTATCTGATTCGCTTGAGCGAAGGCAGCAGTTCAAATGCCAATGAGCTTTTGTCTGTTGCACCATTTGTTGTGCTATTAAGCTTGGTGATAATATGTCAACAGGTTGCTGCTTCATTTGATATTGCATCTCATGCTGACCAATGAACTCATCTTGTGCTCGGCAGCACACCTGTAAGACACTGCTTTTTCAGTTTTCACCTTGCCATCTCAGATTTTCATCCGGATGCATGTGAGATAATGCATTTTGGAAGGTCTAATGCAGGTGGGAGGTATACAGTAAATGGCAGAACCCTTAGGAGTATTGACAGGCAGAGAGATCTGGGCGTCCAGGTCCACAGGTCATTGAAAGTGGCAACGCAGGCGGATAAGGTAGTCAAGAAGGCATACGGCATGCTTGCCTTCATCGGTCGGGGCATAGAGTATAAAAATTGGCAAGTCATGCTACAGCGGTACAGAACTTTAGTTAGGCCACACTTAGAATATTGTGTGCAATTCTGGTCGCCACACTACCAGAAGGACGTGGAGGCTATGGAGAGGGTACAGAGAGGTTTACTAGGATGTTGCGTGGTCTGGACGGCATTAGCTATGAGGAGAGGTTGGATAAACTCGGATTGCTTTCACTGGAACGACGGAGGTGGAGGGATGGCATGATAGAGGCTAACGAAGTGATTAGCGGCATGGACAGAGTGGCTAGTCAGAAGCTTTTTCCCAGGGTGGAAGAGTCAGTTACTAGGGGACATAGGTTTAAGGTGAGAGGGGCAACGTTTAGAGGAGATGTGCGAGGTACGTTCTTTACACAGAGGGTGCTGAGTCCCTGGAACTTGCTGCTGGGGGAGGTGGTGGAAGCAGGTACGATAAGGACGTTTAAGAGGCAACTTGACAAATACATGAATCGGATGAGAATAGCGGGATACGATTCCCGGAAGTGCAGAAGGTTTTAGCTTAGGCAGGCATCAAGATCGGCGCAGGCCTGGAGGGCCGAATTGCCTGTTCCTGTGCTGTACTGTTCTTTGTTTGTTCTTTGTTTTGCCTTCCTTTCTCTCACAATCTTTTGTATTCAGAAGTCGTCTGAGCATCTCTGAACGGATTGGCCCAAAGATTAGAACACACCGGGTCTGTCCTTGCAGGTTATTATTTCAATAATTTTCTTTTTTAGTTTCTGAAGTTGTGTTGAAGATGAATACTTTGATCCTGCTTATACAACCGTTGTTGCATAAGCTGTAATATGTGCAGATGACGTTATCATTAAGAACCGTTTAGGGAACTTGTTAGAAGTATTAAGGTCTTCCTTATTTAGCCTACAGTGCCAAAATGCACCAGTCTTTTCCACACCTGTCCAACTTTCTGATCCCATCAACACTATTCATTGTACCAACTAATTTACTTCAGTCACCATACTTGGATATGCATCCCTCTATTCCTTTATCAAAACAAAATTATCAATTGTTGTGAAAAATTGGGGCTCCCGTACAACTTGCAGGGGCACATCACAGCATACCTACTTTTTTCCATCCTCTAATCCAATTCGCTATGCACTCCAGGAAATGCAAGGCGCTGAAACATGTACATATTGGACAGAACTGCAGGAGATAAATCTGTAGTAAGTAATGGACAGGATCAGTCACAGATAACTGAGTGACTTTATTCTGCAGCATGAATGCACCACCTTTAAAACTGTCAAAACTAAAATCCTGAATAGACACTAACTGGCCTATCTCCTTCCTCTGGTGCAGTTCTGCTGCTCTGTTCACATATTCCAGGTATTGTTTTGAATTATTACTGAATGGCCATATGTGTCAGTCTCATTCCTCCATCACATTTCTGCATTTGTATCTGACTGCCCTTCATTGATTCTGTGTCTTGGTGTAGGTTTCACAAATTTTCTTATTTTTTCTGTGATTTTTTTTCCCTGTCATATTAATATTTGTTTCTGTCAATGTCTCTATATAGTGCTGTTTTGTCTCTATTTTATATGTCACCATTTACTTTGCTCATTCTGTGTCTCAATACTGCTTAATGCCTTCTCTCTGGCGTTGGCTTACTTGCCTCTTTTATCAATTTGTCTTAATTTAGCTAGTGCTTCTCATTTTTGTTGTTTACATCTGTATTTTTGTCTGAACACCCGTCTATCACCCATGCTGTGTCATGTGTTTGCCTCTGACAATCTGTGTGTCAGTGAGCATATCTTTCTCTTTTCTCCCTTTATGTTGTCCATTTATTTATTTATTATCCTGTTTCTCCTGCCTGTTTGTCCCTTATTCGATTTCTCTCTTTCTCCATATATTCCTATCTTTATGTCTTTGTATCTTTATCGGTCCTGATTTTACATTCTGTTCATCTCTATTTCTGTCTCCATGTTTCGCCATCTCTCTCTCCCTCTCCCTTTCCTTTTTTCTGGTGGTCGCATCTTCCTGTTCGAGTCCTTTTCTCTCCTGCTTCTCTTTTTTCTCATTTTTCTCCATTCATGTTTCGGCAAAGATCACTGAAGGCAGCAGCACAGTGCGATGAGGTGGTCAGGAACGCATATGGGATGCTTGTCTTTATTAGCTGAGGCATAGAATATAAGAGCAGGGAGGTGATGATGGAGCTGTATGCAACGCTAGCTAGGCCATAGCTGGAGTACTGTGTACAGTTCTGGGCACAACACTATGGGAAGGATGTGATTGCACTGGAGAGGGTGCAAAGGAGATTCAACTGGATGCTGCCTTGGGCTGGAGCATTTCAGCTATCAAGAGAGATTGAAAAGGCTAGCATTGTTACCTGAGAACAGAAGAGGATGGAGGAAGGGATTGAGATTTTCAAAATTATGAGGGCCATACGTTCGATAAGAAGAGACGTTTTCCCTCAGCAGAGGAGTCAATAACCAGAGGACACAGCTTTAAGGTAAGGAGAAGGAGGTCTATAGGGGATTTGACGGGAAGAAAATCACCCAGAGGGTGCTTGGAATCTGGAATACACTGCCTGAAGTGGTGGTAGAGGAAGGAACCCTCACAACATTTAAGAAGTATTTAGATGAGCACTTGAAACGCCATAGCATACAAAGCTACGGGTCAAGTGCTGGAAAATGGGATTAGAATAGTTAGGTGCTTGATGGCCGGCACATGCACGATGGGCCAAAGGGCCTGATTCTGCGCTGTATAACTCCATGACTCCATGTATGTCTTTCCCTTTGCCTGTTCTGACAGTACATTTATCCCGTTGTGTCTGTCTCTCATTTTCCACCCACAATTTTTCCATTCCTCTTCCTGATTTTAGTTCGTCTTCTCCACGACTTCCTTTATATAAGAAGTTGATCAAACTGAGACAATCATTTTAATTCAAACATTATCTCTGAAATAAATAAAGAATGATCAACAATATTTCGAAACATTAAAACACTCTCTTTAATTTAGGAAATACGAGAGGCAAAGGAACAATATGCAAATAGACTGGCAGCTAACAGAAACGGGAACGCATCAGCCTCCCATCGGCATATAAATGGTAAACGTGTATTTTGGGAACAAAGCGAAGAAATACTCATGGACCCAAAGAGCACAGTGATGTATTAAATTAGTTCCATGAACGTTCTGCACAGAGAATTGAGATCATCCAAAAGTCATAATCAAAGAGGAGGTAGCTGAGCCACTGGATGGGCTAAAAATTGATAAAGTGTATGTAGTAGAAAAGGCTTAAAATTTCTAAGTCAGAAGGGCCGAATGGGATACATCAGAGGATAATGAGGGAAGTAAGTGCAGAAACTGCAGAGACATTGACCCGAAGTTTCCAATCCACCTCCGATGTTGGGTTGGCGCCATAGAACTGGAGAGCTGCAAATGTTACACCCTTGTTCAAAAAAGCGTGTAAGAATGTCCGAAATAACTACAGACAAGTCCATTTAATCTCAGTGATAGGACCATTTTTAGAAATTATACTCCAAAACAAAATTAACAGTTACTTGGATAAGAGCAGATTGATTAAGCAAACCCGGCAGAAATTTCGAAAAGGCAAATCGTGTTTAAATAACTTGATTGCGTTATTTAGGTGGGGTTACAGAGAGTGTTCATGAGGGTAATGTGGATGATGTAGTGTACATGGAATTCCAAAGGGAATTTGATAAAGTGCCACACAATAGGCTTGCCCTTAACCTGAAGCCTATGGAATATCAGGGGAATTGGCAACCATCAATACGAAGTTAAGTAAAAACAAAATAATGTGGATGCTGGTACGCTGAGATAAAAACAGCAAGTAATGGAAATTAGAATTAGAATTAGAACATTACAGCGCAGTACAGGCCCTTCGGCCCTCGATGTTGCGCCGACCTGTGAAACCATCTGACCTACGCTATTCCATTTTCATCCATATGTCTATCCAATGACCACTTAAATGCCCTTAAATTTGGCGAGTCTACTACTGTTGCAGGCAGGGCGTTCCACGACCCAATACTCTCTGAGTAAAGAAACTACCTCTGACATCTGTCCTATATCTATCAACCCTCAACTTGAAGCTATGTCCCCTCGTGTTTGCCATCACCATCCGAGGAAAATGACTCTCACTATCCACCCTAGCCAACCCTCCGATTATCTTATATGTCTCGATTAAGTCACCTCTCTTCCTCCTTCTCTCCAACGAAAACAACCTCAAGCCCCTCAGCCTTTCCTCGTAAGACCTTCCCTCCATACCAGGCAACATCCTAGTAGATCTGCTCTGCACCCTTTCCATAGCTTCCACATCCTTCCTATAATGCGGTGACCAGAACTGCACTCACTACTCCAGTTGCGGTCTCACCAGAGTTTTGTACAGCTGCAGCATGACCTCGTGGCTCCGAAACTCGATCACCCGACTAATAAAAGCTAACACACCATATGCCTTCTTAACAGCCCTATTAACCTGGGAAGCAACCTTCAGGGATTTCTGCACCTGGACACCAAGATCTCTCTGTTCATCGACACTACCAAGAATCTTCCCATTAGCCCAGTACTCTGCATTCCTGTTACTCCTTCCAAAGTGAATCACCTCGCACTTTTCCGCATTAAACTCCATTTTCCATCTCTCAGCCCAGCTCTGCAGCCCATCTATGACCCTCTGTACCCTATAACATCCTTCGGCACTATCCACAGCTCCCCCGACCTTAGTGTCATCCGCAAATTTACTAACCCACCCTTCTACACCCTCTTCCAGGTCATTTATAAAAATGACAAACAGCAGTGGCCCCAAATCACATCCTTGCGGTACACCACTAGTAACTAAACTCCAGGATGAACATTTACCATCAACCACCACCCTCTGTCTTCTTTCAGCTAGCCAATTTATTATCCAAAGCTCTAAATCACCTTCAAATCCATACTTCCATATTTTCTGCAATAGCCTACCATGGGGAACCTTATCAAACGCCTTACTGAAATCCATATACACCACATCCACTGCTTTACCCTCATCCACCTGTTTGGTCACCTTCTCGAAAAACTCAAAAAGGTTTGTGAGGCACGACCTACCCTTCACAAAACAGTGCTGTCTATCGCTAATGAAATTATTCTTTTCAAGATGATTATAAATCCTGTCTCTTATAACCTTTTCCAACATTTTACCCACAACCGAAGTAAGGCTCACAGGCCTATAATTACCAGGGCTGTCTCTACTCCCCTTCTAGAGCAAGGGGACAACATTTGCTATCCTCCAGTCTTCCGGCACTATTCCTGTCGACAATGACGACATAAAGATCAAGGACAAAGGCTCTGCAATCTCCTCCCTAGCTTCC
>NW_027140732.1:1387500-1390000 GCF_036365525.1 Heterodontus francisci | reverse complement strand
CACGCACACCACAGTCCATGCCCTGAGACATATATATACATACACACACACACCACGGTCCAGGCCCTGAGACTTATATATATATACACGCACACCACAGTCCAGGCCCTGAGACTTATATATATACACACACACAACACGGTCCAGGGCCTGAGACTTATATATACACACACACACACCACAGTCACGGCCCTGAGGTATATAAGTATATGCACACAGACACCACAGTCCAGACCTTGAGAATTATATATATATATACACACACACACACCGCAGTCCAGACCCTGAGACTTATATATATATATAAACACACACACCACAGTCCAGGCCCTGAGAATTATATATATATACACACACACACACACCACAGTCCAGACCCTGAGACTTATATATATATATAAACACACACACCACAGTCCAGGCCCTGAGAATTATATCTTTACACACACACACACACACACACACACACACACACACACACACACACACACACACACACACACACACACACACACACACACACACACACACACACACACACCACAGCCCAGACACTCAGACTTTTCTATATACACACACACACACACCACAGTCCAGACCCTGAGACTTATATATACATATAAACACACACACCACAGTCCAGGCCCTGAGAATTATATCTTTACACACACACACACACACACACACACACACACACACACACACACACACACACACACACACACATACACACACACACAAACACCACAGCCCAGACCCTGAGACTTATATATATTCGCACACACACACACACACCACAGTCCAGACCCTGAGACTTAAATATATACACACACCACACCACAGTCCAGGCCCTGAGACTTATATATATACACATACACACACACCACAGTCCATGCCCTGAGACTTATATACACACACACACACATACCACAGTCCAAGCCGTGAGACTTATATATATACACACACACTCACCACAGGCCAGGCCCTGAGAATTATATATATACATACACACACACCACAGTCCATGCCCTGAGACTTATATATATACACACTCACACCACAGTCCATGCCCTGAGAGTTGTATAGATACACACACATACACTACAGTCCAGGCCCTGCGACATATTTATATACAGACACACACACCAAAGCCCAGACCTTGAGACATACACATATATATACACACACACACCACAGCCCAGACACTGAGACTTATATATGTGCACACACACACACACCACAGTCCAGACACTGAGACTTATATATATATATATATATATATATATATATATATATACACACACCACAGTCCAGGCCGTGAGACATATATAGACAAACACACACACACCACAGTCCAGACGGTGAGACTTCGATATATATATACACACACACCACACTCCAGGCCTCGAGACCTATATATATATACACACACACACCACAGTCCAGGCCCTGAGACATATATATACACACACACAAACACCACAGTCCAGACCCTGAGACTTATACATATATATATACACACACACCACAGTCCAGACCCTGAGACCTATATATATATATATACACACACACACACACACCAGTCCAGGCCCTGAGACTTATATATATATATATACACACACACATACACCACAGTCCAGGCCCTGATACTAATATATAAACACACACACACCACAGTCCAGGCCCTGAGAATTATATATACACACACACACACACCACAGTCCAGGCCCTGAGAATTATATATACACACACACACACACACACACACACACACCAGTCCCGGCCCTGATTCTTATATATAAACACACACACTCCACAGTCCAGCCCCTGAGAATTATATATATACACACACACACACACACAGTCCAGGCCCTGAGACTTATATATATCTATATACACACACACACACACCACAACCCAGGCCCTGGCTCTTGTATATATACACACACACACACCACAGTCCAGACCCTGATAGATACATATAAACACACACACTCCACAGTCCAGCCCCTGAGAATTATATATATATACACACACACACCACAATCCAGGCCCTGGCTCTTGTATATATACACACACACACCACTGTCCAGACCCTGAGACATATATATACACACACACACACACACCACAGTCCAGGCCCTGAGAATTATATATATACACACACACACACACACCACAGTCCAGACCCTGAGACTTATATATATATATATATATACATACACACACACCACAGTCCAGGTCCTGAGACTTACATATATACAAAAACACACACCACAGTCCAGGCCCTGAGAATTATATATATATATACACACACACACACACCACAGTCCAGACCCTGAGACTTATATATATATATATATACACACACGGCAGCGAGGCCTGGACAACGTATGCCAGCCAAGAGCGACGTCTCAATTCATTCCATCTTCGCTGCCTTCGGAGAATACTTGGCATCAGGTGGCAGGACTATATCTCCAACACAGAAGTCCTTGAAGCG
>NW_027140732.1:1212500-1215000 GCF_036365525.1 Heterodontus francisci | reverse complement strand
AAACACACACACACACACACACACCACAGCCCAGACAATGAGACTTATATTTATGCACACACACACACATAACCGCCCGGACACTGAGACTTATATGGATGCACACACACACACACACACACACACACACACACACACACACACACACACACACTCACACACACACCACAGCCCAGACACTGAGACTTATATATATGCACACACACACACACACACACACACACACACACACACACACACCACGGCCCAGGCCCTGAGACTTATATATATGCACACACATACACACAAACACACACACACACACACACACACATCACAGCCCAGACACTGAGACTTATATATATGCTCACACACACACACACCACAGCCCAGACACTGAGACTTATATATATGCACACACACACACACAAACACACACACACACACACACACACACACACACATCACAGCCCAGACAATGAGACTTATATACACACACACATACACCACAGCCCAGACACTGAGACTTATATATGTGCACACACACACACACACTCACACCACAGCCCAGACACTGAGACATATATATGTGCACACTCACACACCACAGCCCAGACACTGAGACTGATATATATGCACACACACACACACACATACACACACACACACACACACACACACACACACCACAGCCCAGACACTGAGACTTATATATAGGCACACACACACACAGCACAGCCCAGACACTCAGACTTATATATATGCACACACACACACACCACAGCCCAGACACTGAGACTTTTATATGTGCACACACACGCACCACAGCCCAGACAATGAGACTTATATATATGCACACACACACACACCACAGCCCAGACACTGAGACTTCTATATATGCACACACACACACACACACACACACCACAGCCCAGACACTGAGACTTATATATATGCACCCAGACACATACACACCGCAGCCCAGACACTGAGACGTTTATATGTGCACACACACACACCACAGCCCAGACAATGAGACTTATATATATGCACAAACACACACAAACACACACACACAGACACACCACTGCCCAGACAATGAGACTTATATATGTGCACACACACACACACATAACCGCCCGGACACTGAGACTTATATATGTGCACACACACACACACACCCACACACACACAGACACACACACACACACATCATCGCCCAGACACTGAGACTTATATATATGCACACACACACACAGACACACACACACATCACCGCCCAGACACTGAGACTTATATACAAGCACACACACACACACACAAACACACACACACACACACCGCAGCCCAGACACTGAGACTTATATATATGCACACACAAACACACACAAACTCACACCACAGCTCAGACACTGAGACATATATATGTGCACACTCACACACACACCACAGCCCACACAATGAGACTTATATATATATGCACACACAAACACACTCACACCACAGCCCAGACACTGAGACTTATATATATGCACACACACACACACACCACAGCCCAGACACTGAGACTTATATATGTGCACACACACACACACACACACACACACACACACACACACTCACACACACACACAGCACAGCGCAGACACTGAGACTTACATATGTGCACACACACACACACACACACACACACACACACACACACACACACACACACACACACACACACACACACAGCACAGCCCAGACACTGAGACTTATATATGGGCACTCACACTCACCCACACAGACTCACACCACAGCCCAGACATTGAGACTTATATATATGCACACACACACTCACACACCACAGCCCAGACACTGAGACTTATATATGTGCACACACACACACACACCACAGCCCAGACAATGAGACTTATACACACACACGCACACACACACACACACACACACACACACACACACACACACCACAGCCCAGACAATGAGTCTTATATATATGCACACACACACACACACCACAGCCCCGATACTGAGACTTATATATGTGCACACACACACACACACTCACACCACAGCCCAGACACTGAGACATATATATGTGCACACTCACACACACACCACAGCCCAGACAATGAGACTTATATATATATATACACACACACACACACACACACACCACAGCCCAGACAATGAGACTTATATATATGCACACACACACACACACCGCAGCCCAGAAACTGAGACTTATATATATGCACACACACACACACACAGACAAACTCACACCACAGCTCAGACACTGAGACATATATATGTGCACACTCACACACACACCACAGCCCACAAAATGAGACTTATATATATATGCACACACAAACACACTCACACCACAGCCCAGACACTGAGACTTATATCTATGCACACACACACACACACCACAGCCCAGACACTGAGACTTATATATGTGCACACACACACACACACACACACACACTCACACACACACACAGCACAGCGC
>NW_027140732.1:1205000-1207500 GCF_036365525.1 Heterodontus francisci | reverse complement strand
ATCCAAGTCCCTTTGCAGACGACAATAGCCCTCCTCGGTATCCACAACTCCACCAACCTTTGTATCATCTGCAAATTTACTGACCCACCCTTCGACTTCCTCATCCAAGTCGTTAATAAAAATCACAAACAGGAGAGGACCCAGAACTGATCCCTGCGGCACGCCACTGGTAACTGGGCTCCAGGCTGAGTATTTACCATCTAAGACCACTCTCTGCCTTCTATCAGTTAGCCAATTCTTAATCCAACTGGCCACATTCCCCACTATCCCATGCCTCCTGACTTTCTCCATAAGTCTACCATGGGGGACCTTATCAAATGCCTTACTAAAATCCATGTACACCACATCCACTGGTTTACCCTCATCCACTTGCTTGGTCACCTGCTCAAAGAATTCAATCAGGCTTGTGAGGCAAGACCTACCCCTCACAAAACCGTGCTGACTGTCCCGAATCAAGCAGTGTCTTTCCAGATGCTCAGAAATCCTATCCCTCAGCACCTTTTCCATCAACTTGCCTACCACCGAAGTAAGACTAACTGGCCTGTAATTCCCAGGGTTGTTCCTATTCCCTTTCTTGAACAGGGGCACAACATTTGCCACCCTCCAATCACCTGGTACCACCCCCGTCAACAGAGAAGATGAAAAGATCATTGCCAGCGGCTCTGCAATTTCATCCCTTGCTTCCCATAACATCCTTGGATATACCCCGTCAGGCCCGGGAGACTTGTCTATCTTCAAGTTATTCAAAAACCCCAACACATCTTCCCTCCTAACGAGCACTTCCTCGAGCTTACCAGTCTGTTTCACACCGTCCTCTTCAGTAATACACCCCTTCTCATTCGTAAATACCGAAGAGAAGTACTCATTCAAAACCTCACTTATCTCTTCCGGCTCAACACACAGTCTCCCGCTATTGTCCTTGACCGGACCTACGGTCCCCCTAGTCATCCTCATATTTCTGACATACGCGTAAAAGGCCTTGGGGTTTTCTTTTATCCTACCCGCCAAGCATTTTTCATGCCCTCTCTTAGCTCTCCTAATCCCTTTCTTCAGATCCTTCCTGGCCATCTTGTATCCCTCCAGAGCTATGCCTGTGCCCTTTTTCCTCAACCTTATATACGCATCCTTCTTCTTCCTAACAAGACTCTCAACCTCTCTTGTCAACCACGGTTCCCTCACATGACCATCCCTTCCCTGTCTGACAGGGACATGCTTATCAATGGCCCCTACTATCTGCTCCTTGAAAAAGTTCCACATTTCGACCGTGCCCTTCCCTGCCAGCATATGCTCCCAACTTATGCTCCTCAGTTCCTGCCTGACAGCATCATATCTACCCTTCCCCCAATTGTAAACCTTGCCCTGTTGCACATACCTATCCCTCTCCATTACCACAGTGAATGCTACAGAATTGTGATCACTATCTCCAAAGTGCTCGCCCACCAACAGCTCTATCACTTGCCCTGGTTCATTACCTAGTACCAAATCCAATATTGCCTCCCCTCTGGTCGGGCAGTCTACATACTGAGTCAGAAAAGCTTCCTGGACATACTGCACAAACACTACCCCATCCAAACTATTCGATCTAAAGAGTTGCCAATCAATATTTGGGAAGTTGAAATCCCCCATAATTACTACCCTGTGACTTCTGCTCCTTTCCAAAATCTGTTTCCCAATCTGCTCTTCCACCTCCCTGCTGCTATTGGGGGGCCGATAGAAAACTCCCATCAAGGTGACTGCTCCTTTCCTGTTCCTGACCTCAACCCACAGTGCCTCAGTCGGCAGATCCTCCTCGAAAATTCTTTCAGCAGTTGTTACACTATTTCTAACTAACAATGCCACCCCCCCACCTCTTTTACCACCATTCCTAATCTTATGAAAACATCTATAACCAGGTACCTCCAAGAACCATTCCTCCCCCTCACCTATCCACGTTTCAGTGATGGCCACAACATCGTAGTCCCAAGAGCCCATCCACGCCTTCAATTCACTCACCTTATTCCTGATGCTTCTTGCGTTGAAGTATACGCACTTTAACCCTTCTCCGTGCCCATCTGTCCTCTGCGACAGTGCTACCTTCCCCAATACCTCACTACACTCTTTGTCTTTCTGAGTGGACGCACTGGTCCCTGGACTACAAGTCAGGTTCCCATCCCCCTCCCAAACTAGTTTAAACCCTCCCGAACAGTACTAGCAAACCTCCCTCCCAGGATATTGGTGCCCCTCTGGTTCAGATGCAGCCCGTCCTGTTTGAACAGGTCCCATCTTCCCATCTGTGGTGTGTGTATGCTCACACACACACACACCACAGCCCAGACAATGAGACTTATATATATGCACACACAAACACACTCACACCACAGCCCAGACACTGAGACATATATATGTGCACACTGACACACACACCACAGCCCAGACAATGAGACTTATATATACACACACACACACACACACACACCACAGCCCAGACAATGAGAATTATATATGCACACACACACACACA
>NW_027140732.1:1195000-1200000 GCF_036365525.1 Heterodontus francisci | reverse complement strand
TGAGACATATATATGTGCACACTCACACACACACCACAGCCCACACAATGAGACTTATATATATATGCACACACAAAGACACTCACACCACAGCCCAGACACTGAGACTTATATATGTGCACACACACACACAGCACAGCGCAGACACTGAGACTTTTATATGTGCGCACACACACACACACAAACACACACGCACACACACACACACACACACACACACACACACACACACACACACACACACAGCACAGCCCAGAAACTGAGACTTATATATGGGCAGACACACTCACCCACACACACTCACACCACAGACCAGACATAGAGACTTATATATATGCACACACACACACACACACTCACACACACCACAGCCCGGACACTGAGACTTATATATGTGCACACACACACACACACCACACCCCAGACACTGAGACTTCTATATGTGCACACACACACCACAGCCCAGACACTGAGACTTATATATATGCACACACACACACACACACACTCACACATCACAGCCCAGACACATAGACGTATATATATGCACACACACACACACACACCACAGCCCAGACACTGAGACTTATATATATGCAGACACACACACACACACCACAGCCCAGATACTGAGACTTATATACATGCACACACACACACACACACACCACAGCCCAGACACTGAGACTTATATATATGCACACACACACCACAGCTCAGACACTGAGACGTATATATATGCACACACAAACACACTCACACCACAGCCCAGACACTGAGACTTATATATATGCAGACACACACACACACAGACACACACACACAGAGCACAGCCCAGACACTGAGACTTATAAATATGCAGACACACACACACACACACACACACACACACACACACACACACACACACACACACACACACACACTCAAACACACACACACACACACCACAGCCCAGACACTGAGACTTATATATATGCAGACACACACACACACACACACACACACACACACACACACACACACACACACACACACACACACACACACACACACCACAGCCCAGACACTGAGACTTATATATATGCAGACACACACAGACACACACACACACAGCACAGCCCAGACACTGAGACTTATAAATATGCACACACACACACACACACACACACACACACATACACACAAACACACACACCACAGCCCAGACACTGAGACTTATATATATGCAAACACACACACACACACACACCACAGCCCAGATACTGAGACTTATATATATGCACACACACACACCACAGCCCAGACACAGATACTTATATATATGCAGACAAACACACACACACACACACACACACACACACACACACACACACACACACACACACACACACACACCACAGCACAGATACTGAGACTTATATATATGCACACACACACACACACCACAGCCCAGACACTGAGACTTATATATATGCACACACACACACCACAGCCCAGACACTGAGACTTATATATATACACACACACACACACACACACACACACACACACACACACACACACACACACACACACACACCACAGCCCAGACACTGAGACTTATATATATGCACACACACACACACACACCACAGCCCAGACACTGAGACTTATATATATATGCACACACACACACACACACACACACACACACTCACACACACACCACAGCCCAGACACTGAGACTTATATATATGCACACACACACACCACAGCCCAGACACTGAGACTTTTAAATATGCACACGCACACACACACGCACACACACACTCCACAGCCCAGACACTGAGACTTATATATATGCACACACACACACACACACACCACAGCCCAGACACTGAGACTTATCTATATGCGCACACACACACACACACACACACCACAGCCCAGACACTGAGACTTAAATATATGCACACACACACACACCACAGCCCAGACACTGAGACTTATATATATGCACACACACACACACACTCACACCACAGCCCAGACACTGAGACTTATATATATGCACACACACACACACACACACACACACACACACACACACACCACAGCCCAGACACTGAGACTTATATATATGCACACACACACACACCACAGCCCAGACACTGAGACTTATATATATGCGCACACACACACACACACACACACACACACACACACACCACAGCCCAGACACTGAGACTTATATATGGGCACTCACACTCACCCACACAGACTCACACCACAGCCCAGACATTGAGACTTATATATATGCACACACACACACACACCACAGCCCAGACACTGAGACTTATATATGTGCGCACACACACACACACACACACACACACACCACAGCCCAGACACTGAGACTTATATATGTGCACACACACACACACACCACAGCCCAGACACTGAGACTTATATACATGCACATTCACACACAGACACACCACACACACACACACACACAGACACACACACACACACACACACACCACAGCCCAGACACACAGACTTATATTTATGCACACACACACACACACTCACACATCACAGCCCAGACACACAGACTTATATTTATGCACACACACACACACACACACACACACACACACACACACACACACACACACGCCACAGCCCAGACACTCAGACTTATATATATGCACACACACACACACACACACACACACAACAGCCCAGACAATGAGACTTATATATATGCACACACACACGCACACACACACGCACACACACACACCACAGCCCAGACACTGAGACTTATATATATGCACACACACACACACACACACACACACCACTGCCCAGACAGTGAGACTTATATATATGCACACACACACACACACACACACACACACACACACACACACACACTCTCCACAGCCCAGACAATGAGACTTATATATGCACACACACACACACACACACACACACACCACAGCCCAGACAATGAGACTTATATATATGCACACACACACACACACCACAGCCCAGACAATGAGACTTATATATATGCAGACACACACACACACACACTCACACCACAGCCCAGACACTGAGACATATATATGTGCACACTCACACACACACCACAGCCCAGACAATGAGACTTATATATATGCACACACAAACACACTCACACCACAGCCCAGACACTGAGACTTATATATGTGCACACACACACACACACACCACAGCCCAGACACTGAGACTTATATATGTGCACACACACACACACACACACACACACACACACACACACACAGAGCACAGCCCAGAAACTGAGACTTATATATGGGCACAAACACTCACCCACACACACTCACACAACAGACCAGACATTGAGACTTATATATATGCACACACACACTCACACACTCACACACACCACTGCCCGGACACTGAGACTTAAAAATGTGCACACACACACACACACACACACACCCCACACCCCAGACACTGAGACTTATATATGTGCACACACACACCAGAGCCCAGACACTGAGACTTATATATATGCACATTCACACACACACACAGACACACCACACACACACACACACAAACACACACCACAGCCCAGACACTCAGATTTATATATATGCACACACACACACACACACTCACACATCACAGCCCAGACACATAGACTTATATTTATGCACACACACACACCCACACACTCCACAGCCCAGTCACTGAGACTTATATATATGCACACACACACACACACACACACACACATACACACACACACACAACAGCCCAGACAATGATACTTATATATATATGCACACACACACACACACACCACAGCCCAGACACTGAGACTTATATATATGCAGACACACACACACACACACACACCACAGCCCAGATACTGAGACTTATATACATGCACACACACACACACACACACACACCACAGCCCAGACACTGAGACTTATATATATGCACACAGACACACCACAGCCCAGACACTGAGACTTATATATATGCACACACAAACACACTCACATCACAGCCCAGACACTGAGACTTATATATATGCAGACACACACACACACAGACACACAAACACAGAGCACAGCCCAGACACTGAGACTTATAAATATGCACACACACACACTCAAACACACACACACACACACACACACCACAGGCCAGACACTGAGACTTATATATATGCAGACACACACACACACACACACAAACACACACACACACACACACACACACACACACACACACACACACACACACACACACACACACCACAGCCCAGACACTGAGACTTATATATATGCAGACACACACAAACAGACACACACACACACAGCACAGCCCAGACACTGAGACTTATATATATGCAGACACACACACACACACACACACCACAGCCCAGATACTGAGACTTATATCTCTGCACACACACACACACACACACGCACCACAGCCCAGACAACGAGACTTATATATATGCACACACACACCACAGCCCAGACACTGAGACTTATATATATGCACACACACACACACACACACACACACACACATACCACAGCCCAGACACTGAGACTTACATATATGCAGACACACACACACACACACACACACACACACACCACAGCACAGATACTGAGACTTATAAATATGCACGCACACACACACACACACACCACAGCCCAGACACTGAGACTTATATATATGCACACACACACACCACAGCCCTGACACTGAGACTTATATATACACACACACACACACACACACACACACACACACACACACACACCACAGCCCAGACACTGAGACTTATATATATACACAAACACACACACACACACACACACACACATACACACACACCACAGCCCAGACACTGAGACTTTTATATATGCACACGCACACACACACACACACGCACACACACACTCCGCAGCCCAGAC